>NC_029787.2:10228341-10231818 GCF_000816755.2 Arachis ipaensis
TTCCTGTTTTGTAAAAATTAGTATATCATCAATATACACTAAAACAAATTCATTTAACTCTTTTAGATTTTCTTCCATAAATCTTTGGTAAATACCTGGGGCTTGTTTTAATCCGAATGGTAATACATTCCATTCATAGAGTAACACACTTGTTGATTCTTTTGTTGTGCAAGTAAAAGCAGTTAATTTCTTTGTTTCTTCGTCTAAACGAAGCTGCCAATATCCTGATTTTGCATCAAGAGATGAAAACCAAGTTGCTCCTTTGATTTTTTCTAAAATAGAATCTTTTCTTGGAAGTTTATGAGCATCACCAATAGTTGCTTCATTCATCTTCTTATAGTTAATAACCATTCTTCGTTTTTCCCTTTTAATTTCATTATTGTTTTTGACATAAAAGGCTGGAGCCGCACGAGGACTTTTACTTAATCTTATAATTCATTTTTCCAAAAGATCTCTACATTCTAATGAAAACTCTTCTCTATCTCTTGCGGAATAAGGAATTTTATTTGGAACATTTATCTCTTTTGTAGGATCTTTTAATTTAATACTTACTAATTCGTTATTTGTATTTTTAACATCTAAAGAATTTTCAGCACAAATTTCATCCAAAAGTTCTTCTATCTTTATTTCAAGACTATTTTTTGGGATATTTATCTGAAAGTATAAATTTAAATAACATGTCTCTAATATAGAAAATATTTTAAATTTTAAGATCTTATCTATAGTGGTAGTTGGTATTTTTATACGTTTTGATTTTTGATTTATTGAAGAATCATATGGTGCTTTTAAAACTATATATGTTAATTCTTGAATGAATGGATGATATAGCTTTAAAAAATTATTTCCTATGATAAAATCCTATTTCCTCTCTTATTGCAGAGGTTCCTCCACCAAAATTATTTTCAATTGTTCCTCTATTTATTTCTCTTATAAATCTTCCCATAATAAATTCATTAGCAGGATATGGAAGTTTTGTTATATACATACTAAGATAATGATTTTTATCTTCTTCTTTTATTTTGTAATAATGTATTCTATATTCACATATATAAGACTCCACATTACATAGATCATATATCTGAATGTTAGCTAAATGATTTTTTGCTTCTTGATATTCTTTATTATAGAGCTACAGTTTTAAGTGAAAAGTGTGGCTTTAGAAAGTGTGATTTAAGTAAACAAATATTTAAATCTGTACAAATTTAGATCTGTACCATATAATTTTTTTTTAGACAAAATTTGTTAAATGATCTAAAATTCTCAAATATTAATTTTCAGAGCACAAATTAATTAAACCTTTTAAAATTTAATTAACTATAGTACATGCCATGTAAGAAACTTGCAAAAAAAAAATGGTGTTGTCCAAGCATGGAGCAAGAGTCAGGGAAGTAGGGTTGGAAGTTAGTCAAGCTAGCTCATAAGCTAGTTCGAACTCGATTCGTTAATAATTCGATAAGCTAAGTTCGTGAGCTAGTGAGCCAAGCTTGAGCTTGGAATTGAACTCATAAATTAAATGAGCCAAGTTTGAGCTTAGACAAGCTCAGTTCATTAACTCGTAAACTGACTCGATTATATATATATAATTATTAATACACATATCCTATATGCATTTAATCTATATTTTTAATATTATATATATATATATATATATATGATCTTAATTATTTAAAATTTTATATTTACTTTTTACATATAATTTTGATGTAGGACATAAATAAAAAATTTATAATTTATTGATAGATAACAATATATAAAATTGAATTTTTTTAAATATTTTTTAAAATATATAAGTTATAATTTATTGATATAGAATTATAGATTATGTATTTATGTTCTATTATTTGAACCAGTTCGTGAGTTTTTTGTGAGCTGAGCTTGAGCTTAAGAAATAGGCTTAATTGTTAATTAATCGAACCGTGAGTCAAGCTCAATTTTTGTGAGTCAAATTTGAACTTGATCTAACTCAACTCAGTTCGGCTCACTTCCAGCCCTATAGAAAAGGCTTGTCTTCGAAATTCTTATCAACTTTATGTGAGCAATCAAAGTATCCATGTATAGATCAAAATCAAAATTCAGTTATGCAAGATATTATTCTTCAATATTATGGTAACTTTTTTGCTCAGTGCTTTACGAGAAATTATTCTTAACGAGTGAAAATCTAACTTGACTTCTAAACATTTTTATAAACATAATTTTTGAAGAAAAAAAAAAGACACTTTTAACTTCTGACGTTATTCTTCTTTCAGTTTTCATGGTCAGTTTATAACAAAAAATGCATAATTGTCAAGTTAAAGTGATGAGTTACTAGTAGAGTTGGTAAATGGATCTAAATCTGTCGGCGGTTTGCGTAATCCGTCAAAAAAAAATAGATCGAATTAAAAAATTGGGACCGCCAAATAACAAAAGCACGCTTAACTCGCATCGCTTAAACTGCAGGTTTTGGCGGGACGGAACAAGTTTTTCCGCCGGGCTTAGTTTTTTTTAGTGAAAGGGTATTTTTGTAATTTTTTTGCCAAAACCTAACTTTTTTCAACCTAACTTACAAGAGTATGAAGATAAAAATTGAGTGTTTTGGATTATGTTTATATTAATTTGAAAAAAATATTTATAATTATATTTTGGATTATGTTTATTTTGCTTTGGATAGAATATTTATACTTATGTTTTGGATGAAAACTTGGTTAGGCAGAGTGGGGTGGGATTTTAGGACCGCCTCACTAGGTGGGGTAGGACGGGACAGCAGGCTTCCCCTCTTGCCACTCCTATGAGTTAGCGTGTGTTTGGCAAGCGCATTAAAATGGAAAAAACACATTTAAACTTTTTTAAGTTTTAATTTTTTGTTTGGCAAACTTTTTTATTCATAAAAGTAGAAGTGATTTTGCCTTTAAAATCAAGTTTACAAGAAGCAACAATTTTTAGCTTTTGCATTTTATTAATGGATTTTTAGCCATTAATACTAAACTTTTATTTACCTTTCACCAACTTTATTCTTTATGCATATTATTGTATTATTGTATTATTTATAGAATTCTTTTAAGTAAATATTAATTTTATTATAAAATTAACTAATAAGATCTATTTAAATATCTAAATTAAAATGATAGGATAATATAAAAAAAATTATTTAAGTTGATGTCTATTTTAGTAATTTTTTATTTAAAAGTAATTTTGAGTAGTATAATTCAAACAACATTTATTTAACTATAATCCATTTTGATATAAAGATTGCCAAATATAAATCACCTTAACACAAATTTATTTTTCATCCAAATCAAATTCGTAAAATCAATTGTATATAAATTTTCATTATAATCTGTAATCCAAACATACACTTATAATAAAAAAATCTCATTGTTAGAGAATAGAATTGGTTAGGAGACTAAATTTATTTCTCTTCACCATTATCTTTATTACTTTCTATTTTTCTCTTGCAACCTCTCTAATTTTTTTTTCTCCTGGTTAAAATTCTTTAAACAT
>NC_029787.2:10231899-10234001 GCF_000816755.2 Arachis ipaensis
ATTATCAATTTCACTTAAAAATATTTGTATGCAAGAGATTATTATTCAATATTATGGCAACCCTTTTGCTTAGTGCATTACCAAAAATTATTCTTTAACTTTGTAGTTTGGCTAAATCTAAAGTGTAAGGAAGGAAATGTTTTGTTCCATCACAAGCGTGGTGTCTAAAACAACATCTGCATGCTACAACTGTCTTCAATATCAATTCACCTTGGTATCACAATTTTTTTTTTTTTAATTTTGCTTTGTCTTCAACTCTTCATCAAAGTTGAGCAAAAAGAGGTTTGCTAGAAATTTGTAATAATAATATTTGGTAAAGCAAATAAAAGTTTTTTCTTTATTTTTTTTTGAATCAACATAAGCTCAACACACTAATGTGGAGCAACAAAAGAAACAACAAGAATTTCGTAAAAACATAAAATTCCTATAACTTTCCCCACCGCCATCAACCACCAAAAGAGACACTCTCAGTCCATTCGTTGTAGCTCTGTATTGTCTTACTTAGTACAAAGTCCACCACTGTTTCCTGATGCTGAAAAATTCTAGCATTGCGTTCCACCCATATGTTCCAAATAACTGCAAAGAATCCCGGCAACCATTTCTTCTGCTCTTGTTTCCGCTTATGCCGACCAGTCCACCTCTCAAACATTTCCCTTACAGTTCCAGGCATAGACCAAACCTCCCCAAAAGACCCCACCCACCTGCACCATACCTGCCATGTGAACTCACAGAGAAGAAACAGATGCTCCACCGACTCTATCTCCTTCTTACATAGTACACAGAGAGTATCACTGAGTCTTAGAGCTCCTAGTCTACTCAGTCTCTCTTTAGTATTCACTCTACCAATGAGCACAAACCACCCAAACAACTCAATTCTTGGTGGTACCATCCCGCGCCATACTGTATTTGTGAAACTGTAACTCGTTATCTCATCTGACAGAGTCTCCGATTGTAGGACCTTCAACACCGACTTAGTAGAGAAAACCCCTTTACTATCAAACTTCCAAACCAAAGTGTCTTCTTTACCATCTGACAGCTTCACTGGCCTTAGCCGCTCATGAAGTTGATGGATCAGTTCCAGCTCCCATTGGAACAAATCTCTCCGCCACTGGAAGTTCCAGATCCACTCTAGTCCATCCCAAAATCCACAATCCCCTAGCATCGATCCTTGCTGATTCGACACAGAGAATAATCTTGGAAAAGCCACCTTCAAGGGGCCCCCTTGCAGCCAGTTATCCTCCCAAAACAGGATATTCCTCCCGTTCCCTACCTCCATCGCCAGACCTGTAAGCATTTTGTCTTTTATCCTCTGCTCTTTTAAATTAAGATTGCATATGTCTTTCCAGGGCCCTCCTTTAACTGGTAACTTTTGGCTTGCTAGCATGATATCAGGCTTCAGGTTGTTGCAGGAGCAGACAATCCTTTTCCATAAGGGACACTCCTCTTTCGAAAATCTCCACCACCATTTAAATAAGTTTTTTCTTTATTTTTTTCTTTTACTTGGTATAGAAGTTGTTCTTAATAAGCTTTTTATTTTACTAGTGTTTTTACTTTTACTACTAGAATTTTGTCAAACATGTTAAAAAATAAAAAAAGATCTTTTTTTCATTAAAAAAAGATCTTTTTTTAACAAAATAATGGCACCCAAACATGCACTTAGTCAATAAGTAATAGTTCAAATAACATAATCTTCCCATACTCAATTAAGAGATTGCGGGTTCGAGTCTCCTATTTTTGGTAAAAAAAAAATACCATTAAAAAAAGATGAATATAGTTTTGTCATTAAATTTGTGTAAAAATAATATAAAATATACCACTTTTTGTAAAGTATAATTATTGCAATATTCTGTAATATTTTTCTTTACCATATTTTAATTGACAGTTATAAAATTTTCAAACACTAAATTAATTCTATAAAGTAATTTAATCTAATTCAAATTCTCAAGGTTTTTTTTCATTGAACCTCACTTTAATTCTTTCAAGCATTGCTTTAAGAACTAAATTATTTTTCTTAAAAATTTCTATAAACGGTAAAAGAAAGGGTGTAATTAACAAGAATTTTTTATACAAAAACATTCATGAAACTTATTATTAAATTACCT
>NC_029787.2:10234089-10244971 GCF_000816755.2 Arachis ipaensis
TTGAATTTTATAAATACTGATAAAAAAAAACTAATTTTTCTTTTAATTATTAAATAGAGATAATGTAATTCAAACAAAGAGGGTTTCTTATTTTTCAATAATAATAATAAAAAAAAACACAGTAGTTAATGTTTGTACACGGAAGTTGTGATTGTTTGCAGTTTCGGCGAGAAGTAGCAGCAGTAGCTGAAACCTCTAATAAGTATTAATAAATTACGCATTAACATTACTTCTCTCACCTTCTCCAATCACTCAATCCCTCGTTTCAATTCCCACTTTCCCACTTCTCAAAAGCCAACACACCAATCGATCGAACTTCATTCACTTCGCACAAATTGTGAACAAAGAGTTTAGCTTTTTTCAGTAATGAGGGGTCAGAGAATGTCGATCCACTCCATGACCACGTGGCTCAAGCGGCAGCCACCAAAGGTGAAGGCTTTCCTCGCCGTGATTTCCGGCATGGCGGCGCTTGTTCTGCTCCGCTTCATCGTCCACGACCACGACAACCTATTCGTCGCCGCCGAGGCTGTTCACTCCCTGGGCATCTCTGTTCTCATCTATAAGCTCATCAAGGAGAAGACCTGCGCCGGTCGGTAACTCACTAACCCTAATTCTTCTTGTTTATTGATTCGGAAAGTGGAAACTCTCGCTAATCGCTTAATTTGATTGTTAATTTGGATTTTGTTGTTTTGATTGATTGGATTTTTTTACCTTCTCTGGGGTTTTGTGAACTCGGTAGGCTTAAAAATGTTATCTTTTTAGCTATTTGAGCTCGTAATTTGCTTAAGGCTTTGTTGAAATGCTAGGGTATAAGATATTGAAAAGGAAAAGTCAATTTTTTTTGGGATTAGTTGCACTGGATTTTGATTTTGATTTTATACCAAGACCATACTAGGTTCCGAAATCAGAATGAAACTTGTTGCACTATACATGACATTGTTTGGCTGATTTGATTTCTTCTATATATATGAAAGTGTATTGACTTGAGTTATTGGATTAAAAGAGTGACATGTCTGTTCTATTGTTGTTCTGTTGTGCTAATGGTTTTTGAAATGATGTGCAGGATTGTCACTCAAGTCCCAGGAATTAACAGCTATCTTTTTAGCTGTTAGGCTGTACTGTAGTTTTGTCATGGAATATGATATACACACACTACTCGATTTCGCTACTTTCGTAACTACAATGTGGGTCATATACATGATTCGGTTCAAACTGAAGGCTAGTTACATGGAAGAGAAGGATAACTTTGCGATATACTATGTGGTAAGCTTTCCTTATTTATCACTAAAAAAAATTAGAAGTCCAGTCCCTTCTAGATATCCGTTTTTCACGTTTATCAGGACTTATAGGTGATGTGGTTGAAGTGTGAGGTTGGGGTGTTCTGTACAGATTGGCCTTCTATTAGATTCAATTTGACTTGTTCTAATTTTGAAACTGAATGCAGGTGATACCCTGTGCTGTGTTGGCCTTGCTTATTCATCCATCAACTTCTCATCATTTATTGAACAGGATTTTCTGGGCATTCTGTGTATATCTGGAAGCAGTTTCGGTATTACCTCAACTGCGGGTCATGCAGAACACCAAAGTATTATTACTTAACTCCAAGAATTGCCATTCTAAATTTTATGTTTGGGATCTGATCTGGTTATTTTCCTTTCTAACCTTTTTTAATTTTAACCTCCAGATTGTTGAGCCATTCACTGCTCATTATGTATTTGCGCTGGGCGTTGCAAGATTCCTTAGCTGTGCTCATTGGGTTCTTCAGGTATGATATGTTCTTAAAAATTACTAGCTATATTAGTCAAGAATTTGATTCATTTGCAAATTTGGTTATGGCTTGTTTCCTGGCATATCATGTTGATACCTATCACTGTGATGGTTAATGTCTTTTTTCCACTAGAATGGCAATGTCCTTGACCAAGGGTGTAAATTAACATTATTATAAGTTTATCTCTTTCGTTTTCAATGGTACAATCCTGACGTCATTCCTCTGAAGATTTGTTAGAGAGCTTGTGCTTTGCTGTATGTGATTTTCCTGTCAAATTTTTCTTTGCTGAGTTTATAAATTTAAGTTACATCAATTTTGATAGATAGCAAGTTAGACAATAGAGTATTGCTGCCATTATTAGCACATTTCTTACTGATATAGTTCACAGGATACTGTCTGCCGGGTGCCTACTCATACTAACATTCTATTTCTTGTAACAGGTATTAGATACCCGTGGACATTTGTTGGTTGCCTTGGGGTATGGTTTATGGCCACCGATGGTTCTTATATCAGAAATTGTCCAGACCTTCATCCTAGCAGATTTCTGTTACTACTATGTCAAAAGGTTGGTTTAGCATATTGTACAGTTCTTTATCTGGCAGCTTTGGCATAGAATCTTGAGGTCCTTCTAGCATGACTTCTTATAATATTTATTTTGTTGCAGTGTTTTTGGAGGTCAGCTTGTTCTTCGTCTTCCCTCTGGAGTGGTGTGAGTGAAGGATCTGTTTCAATGGATACACTTTAACTTAATCAGGCAATATGGTGGGTTACCCTTGTTAGAGTACACTGTGTGTTTACACACTTATTTGGTTCCTTGGTGGAAGCTGGTTCTGTAAAATTTGGAGATGAAAGAAAACTAATTATTTATGCTTAATGTACGGTTATTTATAGTTGAAAAGTCGTTTATACATGGAGTCTCCATTTTGATTAAGCTGGATTTTTGTTGTCACCATTTCAAATGCCAAAGTTATAAACAAAGTCTTACGTGGAGCTCTGCCTACTTAACGGATCTAGAAGTTACACAATTGTGAATGTTGCCCTCTAGCACGATGATAAACTTGTGATTCATAATATAAAATTCCTTGATAAGGGTTTTGTTGAAACGAATTTATTAGATTTTTTTTTTTTTTCATTTTATCATTAAAGCATTGAACTTGTATTGGATAGTGATATATCAGTATCACACAACACACCTCTATGACAACAATAACAACATTGCATCACATGTTGTTTCAAAGGTTAATTACACAGGTTCCTTGCTAGAATCCCTTCAAAAGTGATCCCAGGTCCAAAAGCAAGCAACATGCCCCATTCAGGATCATCTCCACCATCCTTTCTAATCTTAATGGCCTCTTCTAGCATGTATTCCAGCACATACACAATGGTGTTGCTGCTAGCATTTCCATAATCCATCAAAGCCTTTCTACTTGCATTCAACTTCTCTGGCAGCAAGTCGAGCCTCTTCTCTATGCGGTTCAAGATTGCAGGGCCACCTGGATGCACTGCCCAGAACAGCTTATTATACTCCTTGTTCTGGAATCCAGCAACACTCATTAACTTGTCACAGAAATCTTCCACATTGTCCTCAATTATTTGAGGAAGTTCTCTTGCTAACTTGAAGCTTATCCCCTCCTCAGTCAATCTTCCATCAATTTTCTTCTCAGTGTCTGGCAGAAACTCTTGAATTGCTGTGTTAAGCTCAAAGAGAGGCTTCTCAGTACCCTCTATTGGGTCTGAGCCAATTATCATTGCACCAGCGCCATCACCAAAGAGAGCCACCCCAACAAGATCATAGGGTCTATCTGCACTTGGTGGTTTGAACCCAATGATTGTAGTCTCAGAAGTAGCTAGAAGCACTCTGCTACCAGGGTTGTTCTCGGCTATGTCTTTTGCAACACGTAGGCCGGCCACACCCCCTGAGCACCCCACGAAATAGAGCAAGACTCGTTGAGTCGCAGGGCTGAGTCCTAGTCCTCTGGCTAGATAAAGGTCACCACCTGGTAGTCTAGCTTCACTTGATGAGACATAAACCAAGTGTGTTATGTCAGATAAGGATCTACCCCAGTTCTTGATGCAAACCTGGGAGGCTTCAATTGCCATTTGTGTCACTGCCTTGTTACATATCTCTAGCCTTTGCTTCACCGTTGGAAGGCCTTCAAGCGCAAGTTCTGGGTACTTCCTTAGTATCTCCTCAGACATGACCACATACCTTGTTTTCACTGTTGTTGTCTTGCCTGTGTATATACACCATTATAAAGCCAATGTGACATTAGTACCAAAAGTGACATTGCATTGCAGTATTATTTACATAGGAATCGCAATTGTCTCTAAGTAAATACATATAATAAAAGTGCGTTCAGTTACTATCCCATGACAAAAGTAACAGAAATGTTGAGAACAAATTTTAATATTATTCATATACTTCCAAAATATAGGGGTTAAAGATATATTTTTAGGATTATTTTAAGCTAATTTGTGCACACAAGAAGAGATAAAAGAAATACTTCTGAACCATTTCACTATTTTTGTACTCTCTGTCCTAAACGGGAACTAAATGCTACCTAATAGAAAAGGATAGAGGATAATCTATATATATATATGCGCGCTTACAAAGTCTGCTTAGCTTCTGTTTGAGCTCAAGATTGTCACAGTTAGTGTCCCTAAAATATCCATCAACCAAGTATTCTTGCATGACAAGTTGGTGTGGGAATGCCTTGCCAAGAGCTAATATGGAAGCCTTCCCAGGGTTGACTTGCTTTGTGACACCTCTCATGATACCTTCATCTCCCATAATTTCTTTCGTTGATAAATCAGATGAATGCAATTAATTTCCTTGGCTGTGAATGTTATGCAGGACTTGTCATATCATATTTATATAATAATATCCAATACTTTAATGACCATGACAAGTTTGTAATGGGTAGGACATGTAGTATAAGAGCTTTACTATAGACATATAAAATTTGGATTAGTTGAAAAGCAAGTCTTTCATGGAGATTGTGTTACTGGTTTGTGGTTGTTGGGAAGAGGTTGGGATTAGATTTTCAGCTCTAATTACATCTAATTTGAAATAGGCACTCTAATTAGGCACCCTCAAAAGCAAAAAGACTTGCACTTTTATTGTAAAAACAACTTTGCCACTACAACACCCGTCTCGGCAAGTCAATGACTAACATATCGCGGATCTAAATTTCATTTAAAAGTTTGTTATTGACTAATGAGTTGTTATATGCACAAGGCTATTCACTTTTTATTTTTTGGTTGCCTACAAACTAATTCGTTGCAGATCTGAACTCTATTTAAGGATCTGCCACTAGCTAATGGATAGTTGCATGCACAAGTCGAAATTCGAATCTCCTGACACTTGCTTAAGTTTAAGCGGACGAATGAGTTGACTACTCGACCAACCCAAGTTGGTTAAACAAGGCAATTCACTTATTCGTAGGTGATTTGTTCAAGTTGGGCCTAGAGCCCAAACCATTGACTTGGGCCCACCGTAGAAATACTGCAAGCAAGACCTTCTTTTACCATGACCCAAATAAATAAGATCATCTTTCAGAAATCAATTTCAATTGGCCAAACACAATATTGTTAAAATGAATTATGAAACTGCTGGAGCTGCATACAACTTTACTACCCCCGACATCCTAAACCAACAAACCCCACCACCACCGACACCATCATCGTCGTTTTCTCCGAAGAATCCATCCCTTCCACCATTTGGTCAACTACGACACCCTCCTCTCCGATTCCGTCATCGACGCCCTTGCCATCGTCGACGAAGAGTCCCCTCTCGGTGACACATCCGACGATGATGACACTGCTGACGCCGGCGAAGAACCCTCCCTCATCCAACTTAATGTTTCCAGCTACTTCTACTATGTCGGTACATTTACTGTTGCGATGATTATGATCCATCTTTTCATTATGAACTTTTTTGGATACCTATACGATTCAGTTATAGGATAGCAGAGCTCTATCAATTATAGAAATAAAATTACGAAGTTCTGCTAATTTCTAGCTACTTATTCTATAGAAGTTGCGATCACTTTTCAAAGAATCTAAACTTGTTTATACTATTTATAGTCTTAAATTAATTTGTTAGGTAACTAAAGCCTCTTAAATTAATTTAACATATCCTTTCTCCCTACTTCTATTATAAAAACCCCCACACAGCATCCCGTGAACTCCACACCATAACACACAAAGTTCACAAACCCACACACACTACTTAAATTGAAGCTCTTTAATTTAAACACAGAATGGAGTCCCTTACCACACTCCTTCTAAGCCTAATTCTCTCCACTTAGAGAATCAACCCGCAGTTTGGATTGGATTTACAGCTTTCCTTGCTGACACCCTACGTCCAATTGCTTGATATCCCACACACTTGGACCGCTTGTATCTGGCTCTGTGGATCAATGAGTAAGATGTTCGTCTAGCCAATAATAAGATACCATATATCAAGCAACTGAACGTACGGCATCAGTAAGAAAAGCTGTAAAACAGGAACTAACATCCCATTATAGGTCACTATGGTACACTATTGAATACCTTGTTGTTGTTGTTATTATATATATAAAAAACATATTAACATATGTATTTGTTCATCTTAGCTTCTAGTCATTATTAAAAAAAAAAAACAGGAAAAAAAAGAAAAAAGAAAACAATGAAAGAGATTGATGGAGCTGCGTTTTTTTTTGGTAGTTCATACTTCGTTTTTGTACCATATTTTCTGTCCCAACAAACATAACTCTTTATTTTTTAGTTTAAAAGCCCTTTTTTGTGTCTGCAACAATTGTTTTGGGCTATCAACATGCTTTTTTTAAAGGATTTTTGTCAGTTTTTTTTAATAAAAAATTATACTGACATTTTATTTATTTTCTTCTTCTTGTTTCAGACATGGATGGCAGCGCTGACCGAGCTAGCTTTCAACTGCCTTTTAATGTTTATGCTAACAACCTCAATAATGGGCTGCTTGGACTCAAATGAAGTTGATCCCAAACTGTTAGTCCCTGTTGTAATATTCTTTCTATTATTTTTGTTCCTAATAAACACAATTCCATTCATCGGAATTCACATGAGTTCCACTGTCACATTAATAGCATTATTAAAAAATGTTATTACTATTAACACGTGCACTAATGTATATCATTGCACAGTGTATTGATTCAATAATTGGTTTCATTATACTAAAATATGTAATAAATCCAAAATTACCAGAAAAATATTCATTTGAAAGCTGTGCAATTGGTGATGATCGTAATAAAAAACTAGGATCAAAGTCACTAGCTGCATTTGTTATAGAATTTTCATGCACATCTTTGGTGCTGTTTGCTTTGGGATTTGACAAGAAAAAATTTAAAGAAATTAAGGTTATCAATGGTGTCTGCTGTGACTGCTGGAGCATTAGCATTGACAACGCATGTTTCTATAATTGTTACTGGTTACCTAGGCTATGCAGGTGTTGGGTTTAACCCAACAAGGTGTTTGGGCCCAGCTTTGCAAAGAAGTGGATTATTGGGGAATGAACTTTAGGTGTTTTTGGTTGGATCTTTCTTGGCCTTCAGAATATATTACGAATTGTACAAATAATTGTATGCTAAGAGAGATTGTCAGAGTGTTTGTATGAACAAAAAAAAGTATATATATATTTCCTTTGTTTATTTATCTACAGAAAGAGTTCAATGTGTAATTGTTATATTCTGTTAAATAGCTGGTGAAAGCTGATTGATTCCAACTTATTCAAAAGCCATGTAATGTAGTTCTGTTCTTATATTGTAAATTTGAATGCCATTTCTTGTTTTTTATGGTGCATACAGTTCTTTTTATTATAGGGATATGTAATCAATAAAGAAAAAATAGTGACATTGATATAAGTTTTACCCCCCAAATATTTTATAAAGAAATTGTTACCATTGTAACAAATGTAGAAAAGAAGTTGAGTTAGTGTTCACTCCTCTTGTAAGTCATTTCACAATGCTCCGATTCTTAATTCAAGTATTCTTACAAGCACTTTTTTTTCTTTTTTTTTTTCCATTATATATATCTCTTTCTTTTTTTTTAAACGTCATCAATCTTTATTCTTTTACTTTTATTTATTTATATCTTGATTTTATATTATAATTATAAATAATATTTCTTAAGTTTTCTATAATTATGAAGTTATAATGATTGTAAGATCAAAAAAATTAATACTTTTAATTTGAACATAAATACTTTTACATAATATTAGAGATATAATTGATGTTATTTTTTTTATGAATTTAAGTTTTGAAAAAAGTAGTTTCATGACACATAATTTATATCTTAATTATATGTTTGACTCCCATAAAACTTTTTTTCAAGATCGCTTGTTCAAAGTAAAAATTCCAATTGCATCCAAATTTTGGTAGTGTTAGATCACATTAACTGATTTAACTGTATAATAATATGCTTCAATTGCAAGAATATTCATAGTGCACAAAAATAAAAAAGAGAGTATGTAACGTATCTTTTAGTTTTAAGTAATTTTTCTAGTTAACAAAATTATTTCTTGGCCTAATGTATCTCCTTCAATTAAATAATGAAAAAGAAATCATAATACACAATTACAGTTTACAAGAATTTTTGAAAAATAATCCCTCAGACACGTGTATAAGAACTTTACTATAGACATATAAAATTTGGATTAGTTGGAAAGCAAATCCTTCATGGAGATTGTGTTACTGGTTTGTGGTTGTTGGGAAGAGGTTGCGATTAGATTTTCAACTCTAATTACATCTAATTTGAAATAGGCACTCTAATTAGGCTCTATCAAAAGCAAAAAAACTTGCACTTTCATTGTAAAAACAACTTTGCCATTACAACACCTGTCTAAGACAATGACTAATATCTGGTCGAACTAAGTTCTATTTAAAAGTTTGTTATTGATTAATGAGTTGTTGTATATACAAGATGGTTCACTTTTTTTTTTGTTCACAAACTAATATATCACAAATTTAAACTCCATTTAAAAGTCTGCTGCTGGTCATAGTTGCATGCACAAGTTAGGATTCGAATTTCCGATGCTTATTTAAGCGGAGGAGTGAGATAACTACTCGATCAACCCACATTGGTTAAACAAGGCGATTCCCAGGTGATTTGTTCAAGTTGGGCCTAGAGCCCAAACCATTGACTTGGGTTTTCCTAAATGGACCCACCGTAGAAATACTCCAAGCAAGACCTTCTTTTACCATGACTTACTAAATGAGCCCACCATAGCAATACTCTATGACCCAAATTTAAAAAAAAAATATCAACTGCTGTATACAACTTTACCCCAAAAATACAAACTACTGCATACAAAACAGAAATATTTGTCCCCAATCACCGAAAAAAAAAATGTTTCGAAATCTCCGATTCCGGCTCCGATCACAGCGGCGCCCTCGCTATGGGTTGCTGCTATGTGCCGTCGTTTCAACCCTCTTCCTCTTCTCTTTCCACCACACATCCCAAACCAACAACCCCCACCACCACCGCCACCATCATCACCGTCACCACCATCATCGTCGTTTTCTTCGAAGAATCCATCCCTTCCACCATTTGGTCAACTACGACACCCTCCTCTCCGATTCCGTCATCGACGCCGCATCTTCCAGCGAGGACGCCATCGACGCCCTTGACATCGTCGACGAACAATCCCCTCTCGGTGGCACATCCGACGATGACGACACTGCTGACGTTGGCGAAGAACCCTCCCTCATCCAACTTAATGTTTCCGGCTACTTCTTCTACCATGTCGGTGGCGCCATTAGAAAGGCCTTCACCAAGAGTTCCCCGGGGGATTGGGAAGATGGGTCTCGCCAAGTTGGAATCTTTTTGGGGTCTCCGGTAATGGGTAATGAAGATCGGAGCAAGGCCACGTTTGGCTCTGATGATATTCCGGTTGATGAACGTGTTCGGAGGAAGGTTGTTGAGGTAAAACGTGTGGAAGATGCTCTTCTTTTGAAATTGGGAAGAAAAAATTTGCCTTTAAGGGAAGGTTGGGGTGATTGGTTTGATAAAAAGGGTGACTTTTTGAGGAAGGATAAGATGCTTAGGTCAAATTTAGAAGGGTTGAATCCCCTTCATAATCCTTTTCTTCAGGACCCTGATGGTGTTGGTGTAACTGGTTTGGAAGAAAGGATTCGCCTTTGAGGGAAGGTTGGGGTGATTGGTTTGATAAAAAGGGTGACTTTTTGAGGAAGGATAAGATGCTTAGGTCAAATTTAGAAGGGTTGAATCCCCTTCATAATCCTTTTCTTCAGGACCCTGATGGTGTTGGTGTAACTGGTTTGACCAAAGGTGATAAGATTTTGCATAAGGCATTGATGAATGAACTTAAGCAGCAACCCTTTCGTGGAGAAAAGTTGTCAGGAAGCTCACAACATGATTGAATGTTCATCTTTATGATGAATGTGTTGTTGTTGAATTAGGTGCTCTATGTCAATGCAGGATTGTGTTTTGAGGTACATATTATGCAGGAGATTGTTTTTTTTAATATGCTTTCTCTTCACAAGCTGCTGCAATAGCATATAGTGGTGGATAGGTTTGTAAATTGTTGTATTTAATTACTTTCAAGTTCCTTGGATACAAAATAGTGTCATATGTTACTAATTACTAACAATTAGGACTAGTATAAGGCATGTAAAATTGTAGTGTGTTCTTCTTTATTGAATTGAATTTAATTTTGTTAATATGCATTCTGGTTTGTGTTTATCCTACTAATTGTTTTTGGAAGGAATTTACTGATTATTAAAGGAATTGATGGGCTTCTTCAGTGTCACACACCCAAAAAAGGGGGAAAAAAACTAATTAATTGCTGAGATGAATTCTTGCAAAGCTTATCTGCTTAATAGCATTTTGCCTTAACATAATGCTTTTTGATGGACTAAAGACAAGATTCATCAGAAATTTAGTCAGTTTTTTTGTTAGAGGCTGAAAATTATATTCAAGAAGTTGATTAATGGATTGCAAGATACAAATCAATTATCAATGTCACATCAAAAACTTAAAAATATTTTTTTTATTGTATATTATATATATTCATAAAAAGTAATATTTTCTATTTTAACAATTTTAATATTATATTTTATTAATTATTAGAATATATTT
>NC_029787.2:10245146-10269348 GCF_000816755.2 Arachis ipaensis
TAGATAAATTAATTTTTTTTTTTTTTTCAGTCTTCCTCTCACAGAGATCCTCACAATAGGGTTTATTATCCAAACTTCTCCTTTTTGGAAAAGAAGAAATTTTAAACATGGTAGAAATTGGACAACCTCCAAATCATAACACACTCACACAGCCACACTACACACAATAATATACTAATATGTAATGCAGGCCTAAAAACTTCCAACGAAAAAAACTCAAACTACTCCACAATAATCTACTTTTTAATAAAGCTGGACCCAAACACTTTACTGGTTATCTCTAACATTTGCATAGTCAAATTGCCAAGAATAAAATATAGATGCATACACTGCTATTGCAAATAGCCCAGCAATTACAATGCACACTATTGGTAACGCTGATTCTTTTGACCATTTCTTGTCAAATCTAAAGGTGACAGCAGCAAACAGCATAAAAAATATCGGTAAAAATTCCACTAAGAATGTAAATAGTGGCTTTGGTTTTGGTTCTTTAACATCACTAATTGCACATCCTTCAGGTGAATATTTTTGTTTCAACATTGGATCTATGGCATATTTTAGCATAATAAATTCAATTATTGAACCAATAAACTGTGCAATAACATAAATTAGTGCACGTGTCAAGGTTATAACACCCTTTAGTGCTGCGATATATGTGACAACGGAACTCATGTAACCGTCAGAAAATGAAATTATGACTACTAAAAAAAATATGATATAATAAATATTACAACGGGTACTAACAATATTGAATCCTTTCCGTTGGAGTCCAAACATGAAATGATTGAAACTGTTGATAATAACGCAAGTTGCAACCAATTCAGTCATTGCCGCCTTCTATGTTTGAAACAAGAAGAAGAAAATGAAATAAAACATCGTCCTTTGCATGAAGATACTTCATATTCATATATAATTTCGATATTTAATATAAAGTGATTAGTCATGTGAAGATATTTTTGTGTAAAAATAATTAAATAGTTTAACATGTTTGAACGAAAACTTGATTACCCAGTGAACCGGTTGGTTTATTTTTAATCCGGACCGAGTTATGCTTAAAACTTTTTCTATTTAAAAAACTGGAAACCGGCGTCGTTTTGAAGGAGGCATCCCTAATGCCCTAACCCTGGAGCCCTCAACGTGTCTCTTTCTCTTCACTCTCTCACGGCTGGTGTTGTCGCACTCAGGCGCCGTCGTCTCCGGTCTCACTCACTCACTCACTGTCTCGCACTCAAGCTAGTCAGTCGCCGGCGGCAGCTGGTGGTCGTTGTCGTCTTCTTGCTTCGGCCGTCAGTTGGTCCCTGGGCAGGTGAGTTCCAACAAATTGCCCTGTTTTTCGTTGTTATAAATCATCACTACACCTTGAATTTGTTGCTGAAAATAATCACCGAGCTAATTTTTCTTTTCTTTTGAAAATCATCACTGATCATTAATGGTGGTTGAATTTGTTGCTGATTTTGAACCTTGAATTTGTTGTCGTCTTACTTAAATAATCTTAGTTATCATTTTTATATGAAGATTCACCTCAGGATAATTCAACTCGAGAATTTCTCTAAGTTCGTGGAATTTAATAACGATAATGAGAATGAAAGAAAGAAATGGCTGTGTGTGAACTAAAGATGAAAACATGTGGATGTTAATGTGTAATTTGGAAGAAAGAAAATCAATCAATCAAGAAAGAATTTGAAAAGAGAATTTAAGAGAGGCAGACTTAAATTTCATCTCTCATAATCCATCATTTTTCTAAGTACTATTTAAATTATTTCTACTTATAACTGCCGTATGAGATTATCTCTATGGAAAAGAATTCATGGGCACCCACGAAAACAAAAACAAGAAACTTGTACCACGTTACTTGAGAAACAGCCATGTGATCTTAATTTAAGAGATGTGAAGGAGTTGCAGTATTGTAATGAAGGATCTTACTCTTTTAAAAGGGTTTAAATGCTGAAAGATACACACATGCTTCTCTCAAGTGACGAAATGCATTCACTAGAGACCTTTAAAGTAGGTTGACACTCAGCTGTATGGTTGAGAGTTCATAACACATTCAATGAAAGATAATGCCATTTGCTTTGCAAGGAAACTGCTATACATGTACCTTAATAATGTCTTTTCTTTCTCTGCGTAATGCAGTCAGAAACAGGGTCCCTTGAACCATGTGAACCATGTGCTGTTCTTAAGTAGTTCATTGTCGGTGAGCCTAGCTTAGAAGATATACAATACCCCAACATATAATAAGCTTAGCTTATATGAATCTCAATCATATCATACACTTACTCACCTTCATAGCTTCTTATTAGTGTCACTGGAACTCTGAGATTATTGCAGTTCATATCATAAATTTACTCACCACATGCTTCACGTTCTTTGTCTACTCTACCACAATTATTCCCTCCAAATCCCACTCTACCTATATTAGTATGAAAACGTCCTTTGATTAGATATAAGTAGCAATATAGGTAGCCTTCATTACAATGATTGTCTCCTTCTTTTTCCACTTGAACTGGTGAACTGGAATACTTTTTATAATAGAAAAATAAATAAATAAATAAATACATCATGTGTAATGCATTCTTTTCTGAAAAAATTAGTTAAAATCTTTATTCCAGGCCTAATGCATACGTTTCTTTTTCTTAAAGCTTACAACATGAAACAATTTGGTGGACCTCATAAAAAGCTTAAAGCTTGGCATGTTACATTTTGCCTTTGGAACCTTAATTTGAGCATCTTATGGGTTGTGGTTTCTTTTTCTTTTCATATTCTTTATATATATAGTCACCAAAAAATATTCTTTATATATATCACATTCATATGGTTCTTAGATCAAGTAGAGTGACCCTATATATATCTCCCACTATATAATTTTGTTTCCAATTTTACCACCATAATTATTCTATATATAAAACTAGGACATCATATATGTGGTAAAAAATTGACAGTTGAAGCACAATAATTTGATCAATTGTACAATAATGGGAGCAGCGAATTGATAACAATAGTGAGAATAATAATAATGCATGCAACTATTGAATTGTGTCTCTACATTTGATCAGTCACGAACATGTACATTTGATGTTTTATACCCACCAAAAATAGACAACATAACAGAATATGATGGCATGTGAAATAGCCCAAGGTCGTATTCAATATTTAGGTCTTCAATAATGCAAAGAGAATCAATATTCACCAGTAAATAATATATGGAGAGAGAGCGCATTAATTATTTTTCAGTTGACACTAATTAAATCACAAGATTCAATTTCAAAAATTATATTGAGTATGTCAATTGACCATTATAATATTATGGTAGTATTTAATTATCATTATACTAAAAGTTGCGAGACAAATTCACTTAAATACTAACATGGATCGCATTATTTTAAAGTAGAGATCTTAGTGAATCATTTTTAAATCAAATTAACTTGTCCATCAGTTTTAAAACCAAAAAGAAAAATTACATCTAACTATTATCACGTGCTTTAATTTGAGCTTATGTTTAATAAATGTCGTAGCAGGAGTCTTTAGATACTTAACAAATTAATTTAAGACTATAAATAGCATAAACAAATTTAGATTCTTTGGAAAGTGATCACCACTTCTATAGAATGATTTGCTAGAAATTAGCAAAGGTAAAATGTCATCGCAAGCAAATTCAACGTTTTCAAAAGCCACTCGGTCTTAATCATATGGCAAGCAATGTTTTTGATAAAAAAATTTACGTTGCCAAAATAGTGTTTACACTTTACATTATTTAAAAAGAAAATAGCTAAAGTGTATAAACATAAAACTTAAGAGATAAAAAATAGTTAAAATTATGAAATCAAATTCAAGATAAATAACGTATTTGTATTTTAAGTTAATCAAAAATTTATTTATCTATCAATAAAAAAGTTAAAAATTTATTTATCTTTTTTATTTGTTTTTATATAACCCAAATAACTATAAGATTATTCACGGTATTTATGTAGTTTATAAAGTTAATTTAAAGATAATTTTTTAGGGAAAAAAGTTGGTTTACTTAGAAGATCAGCCAAAAAGATTGATTTTAATTCAAATAAAGTAAATTAATTCAATTTTATTTCCTACACTTCACAATAATTTTAAATATTATTTCAGTTAAATATGCATGAGACATTTTTGTTGTTACCCCTAGCAAATACTAAATTTATAATTAACATAATAACATACATCTAAAATTACAATAAATAGATATTTTTGTTTTTAATTTCTAAATTAAATTTTTTTAATTTTAAAATTGATAAAGAAAATATAAAATAATAAACTTAAAATATAACAAAAAAAAATATTTAATTTTATGATATCACTTATTCTATTGTGCAACACATTTTGACAATCACATAGAAAATTAAAAGATTTATGTGAAACTGCAGTAAGAAGTCTGAAATTTATGTGAAAGATTCTCTCTCCATTACATGCAATGCAACTACATAACATACCCTTTCTCCCTCCCTCTTCTATTAAAAACCTTCTCCTCAACTTCACACACACTACTTGAATTGAATTGAAGCTCTTTTAAACACACAATGGAGCCCCTTTTCTCCACCAAACACAACAACAATCCTTCTAAAAAGTATACCTTCGTTCTCTAAATTATTGCAGTTCAAGGTCCATGCCGGGCACTCCTCGCTGACCTGGAGACCAACAGAAAACGCGGACGTCCAACGCTGGCTTCTCGTTCTTCATGGTGTGTGTGAAGTTGAGGGGAAGGTGTGTAATAGAAGAGGGAGGGAGAAAGGGTATGTTATGTAGTTGCATTGCATGTAATGGAGAGAGAATCTTTCACATAAATTTCAGACTTCTTACTGCAGTTTCACATAAATCTTTTAGTTTTCTATGTGATTGTCAAAAGATAATTTAATAGTATAAATTTAAATCATGCTGTAAGCCATTATGATAGATCAGAATCCAAATTTAAACTATTATATTACCTTAATGCATGATAATGACTTAAAATGTATATCTCCAAAAACCAAGTTTCTAGTCAAATAGAATGTTAAATTCTTCTACAAACAAAATTATTCAAAGCTTTAAATTTGTGCAATATATGCAGAGAGATTTAGAAACTGCCATAAGAAATCTGAAATTTATGTGAAAGATTCTCTCTCCATTACATGCATGCAACTACATAACATACCCTTTCTTTATGTGAAAGAATCCCTCAACTGGACACACACTAGTTGAATTGAAGCTCTTTCAAACACACAATGGAGTACCTTTCCAGTTTCCTCCACCGAATACAACTACAATCTTTCTATCTAATTCTCTCCACTTAGAGAACCAGTCTCCACTACCACCAAAGCCACGTCCTCTATCGCCGCCGGTGTTCAGTTCGGATGGGTTTACAGCTCATCTTGCTGACACGCTACGTCCAGCTGCTTATAGTATCCCACACACTTGGACCGCTCCAATAAGTGGGATGCTCGTCCAGCATATCGTAGAGTACCATAGTGACCGCTGCACGTAGGGCTGCCTTTCAAAAGCTTTTTTTTATTTAATTTTATCATAGTCATTCTATTGTTTGTAAGAAGAGAACTAAGAATCGGAGCATTGTGAAATGATCCCAAACTCAAATAGAAGCAAATCATATTTCTGTGTTCTTATGTTCCTTTCAACTAATTCATGCGTATATATATAGGCAAAAGATGAAACTCTTTTGGATTGAAAACTAAAATAACTGTACAAATAATGAAATTTGATTTTAAATTTTGAATTTAATTTATTGGTTGTGTTATTTGGCTCCCACACTATTATTTTGTTTCACATGATTTTAGTTTTTCTTTCCAATCCATAAACATCATTATTAAATGTGGTTAAACATCACTATGTTGTTAACGTGTTTCTTTTACCACGTAAGAAAAAGTAAATAAAGACTAAAGAGAGGAACATGCAACATCATCTTCATGCTATGCGATCTAATAAAGCATGAAATTGGCTGTATTTTCCAACAAATCAAATGGAGACAAACATTGAAATGAAGGCTACCTATATTGACACCTATATCTAATCAAAGGCCCTTTTTATGATAGAAATACATTACTAAATGTATATTATTGATTTATGGGAAGACTGAGTTGTAAATATTAAGCACTTCGATAGATGAAATTTGAAGTTGTTGTAACACGCTATATATGCCATGTTTCAACTTTAAAGTTGGTCCAATCTATTTTGATTGGGTATAATTTAAGAATATACAAAGTTGAGCTTTGCCAGCAACAATCTCGATTCAATAATTGAATTGCATCAAGATTGATTAAAAAAATACGCATTACCTCAAGTCCTCAACCTATAGGAAATTAAAAGTAGTTTACGAATGCTTATAAATTCATAAATAAGATGCGTAGACAATGTACATAAAACGTGTATGGTCCAATGCCACAACAAAAATTACCAAATATGATACCAATCTGTTTTGGATGCTAATGACAATACTGGCAACTGCTACAACAAAAGCAAATCTAGGTGGTCCAAATCTCAATTCAATAATGGTGCTTGAGCTGTCAATTTTTTTTTCTGTAATGTAGTCAGAAGCAGGGTCCCTTGATGTTCTTAATTTCATTATCGGTGAGCCTATTTTAGAAGATATACAATACCCAACATAATGAACATATAATAAACTTAGCTTATATGAATCTCAATTATATCATAAACTTACTCACCTTTTAAATAATTTTTTTTTTAATTTCAGCAAAAAATCCCGAGTTCACCCGTTCACGTGGAAAAAAGAAGGAGACAGACATTGAAATGAAGAGTACCTATATTGCTACTATACCTAGCTAGATCTAATCAAAGAACGTTGAAGCATGTGGTGATGGGCCTAAGGGTAATGCAGAAGAACCACCTTCATTTATCATTTCACGCTTTCTGACTGCAAATCAGAAAACAAAACATACAATTTTATCAATTGTTATCCAATTCCTTCTTCAACATTTTTTAGCTAATAAATAGAAGGAAAAAAAATACAAAAATTGACACTAATCATATTACTTAATCAAATTAAAATTAGTAGACACTAATTAAATCACAAAATTCAATAAAAATAAACATTCAAAACCTAAAAATGATAACTAAAATTATTTTAAAAAAAATCAAAATCTAACGAATCGAAATATCTAAAATTTTTTGAAAAAAAACATTCAAACACTAAAAAAATTATCTAACACTACTAGAATATAAATACACATTGAAAATAAATTAAACCATATATATATATATATATATAAATACATTGGTGACTGATTTTAAAAACTAATTTTAGTTCATAAATAGCATTTCTAATGAATAATATACATTTAGTAATGTATTTCTATCATGATAAATACATACTATGTATTTTACTTAAGTACATTCAACTTACAGGTTACTGTTGAGTGTTGAGGTAAGAAAAATTGATCCAAAAGACACGAGTTGAGATTCCAATTATCACTACTTTTTATTTTTGTTGTAGAAATAATATTTTTTGAAATACATAATAATTAAAAAAAATTCTAAGCACAACATACATGTTGGATAAAAAAACACTCTTCTCTGCATCTTATTTGACTGCTGCTTTGTTCTCTATTTTTTCTTTTACGAAGATGATACATAAAACTAAAAATATCCACCAACTACTATAGATGAAATATGTATTATGATAGTAATGTTTATCCACCAACTCTGCATCATAGAACAATATAATATTATTGTAATGTTTATATTTATCTTTTTTATACTATAGATGAAATATGTATTATGATTTAAAGATCTAAATACTCTCTAAAATACACATGTCCGTAAATAAAATTTTTAGTTAATTTATGGTCTAATTACTCTGTTGGTCCTTATAATTTCGTAAAATTTTTAATTAGGTCCCTACACTTTTTTTCTTTTTAATTGGGTTCTTGCACCAATTTTTTTTTTCAATTAAGTTCCTCTTAGTAGTAATTGACTTAATTTTATAGGGATCTAACTAAAAAAAAGAATTGGTACAGGGACCTAAATAAAAAGAAAAAAAAATGTAGGGACCCAATTAAAAAAAATTTGGTGCAAGGATTCAATTAAAAAAAAATATAAAGACCTAATTGAAAATTTTACGAAACTATATGGACCAAAAGAGTAATTAAACCTTAATTTATTTATTAATAAAACCCATAATTTTTATCATTTTATGATAAAATATGGTCAGTATCTCCCTTTTTCTTTTAGCTGGAAAGTAAACATTGTCCTCGGGCAGGTAAATTCCAACAAATGATCCTGTTTTTTGTTGCTGTAAATTATCTTTTCACCTTGAATTTGTTACTAATTATCGGTGATAATTAAATTTGTTGTTGTCTTACTAAAATAATAATTTAGCTAAATTTTTTATTATTGTATTGGAGCTAAAGATTTTATTGCTAAAAATTATCATAGTGAATTTAAAAAAAGGAGACTTAAATTTTACTTTTCATAATCTTTCGTAATTCTTTTAACTACTATTTAAATTATTTCTACTTATAACTAATTACTCTATTCATTATGTTAGGACCAAATTATACATGTTACATACATAAATTTTAATAATAAATGATAATAATTTATAAGGGTTTAAATGCCTTTATTCTCAAGATGAAAAGGCTGTAAAATGATACCAAGCTTAAAATTCAAGTGAATTACAAAAATGATAATTATAAGAAAAGAAGAAGGTTGGTGATGTACTCTCAGGTCATTGAAATTCAAAGTAATGGAAGAAGAATTGATAAGAAGTGAAAAGAGAGAATGATTGATTAAAAGAACCACACAGGAGTACTGAGTACCAATTACAATATATATAGCAAAAGGAAAAATAAATTACTAACTAATAGTGCTATAATTATGTCTAACAAATTAACCAACTTGACAGCTATACAAAAAACAAACTCTATTATGTTACATCCCCCGCAAGCTGGTATTACGTGGTTTGTGCAAATCAAGTAATCCCAGCTTGGAAAGCAAATGAGAGAATGGTCCTGGAGGAAGGGATTTAGTGAATAGATCAGCCGGTTGTTCACTGGAGACAACGTGCCTAAGATTAGAAACCCCTTCTTTGAACTTGTTTCGAGCCACATGACAATCAACCTCAACATGCTTGGTTCTTTCATGAAAGACAGGATTTGAAGCAATATAGATAGCAGATTTATTATCACAGAAGATATCAACCGGAAGAGGAGGAAGAATGTTGAATTCTTTTAGTAGTTTGAGTAACCAAACGAGTTCACAAGTGCCATTAGCAAGGGCGCGATATTCTGCTTCTGAGGACGACCTTGAATCCTCTGCCGGAATTTCGTCCACGTCCTCTGCCTCTTCCAGAAAATGAACCACCACAAACTGTACCTCTTCCAGAAAATGAACCGCCTCCAGTTGAGTTTTGCACCTCTAAAGAGTTAGTCACTATGTTGCTATTTGACAGGTCACAATTCAATTCTTGCTCTTGTTGGGTTAACATAGATAGTACTGTGTTGATTTCAGGTAACGGCTTTATTAACATGATTTGTGATTTAACATTTGAATATTGCTCATTCAATCCTTTTAAGAATTTGACAACATATTCCTCAGAAGCATAGTCTCGAACAATTTGTAATCCACATAAACATCCATTAACACAAGCAACACAACTAGGAATAGCACGTAAATTTTCTAATTCTTCCCAAATAGCTTTCAACATAGCAAAGTAAGAGGTAACAGTAAGATCACCTTGTTTGAGTGCATAAAATTCTTCTTTTAACGTACCAACTTGAAAGACATCTCCCTGTGAGTAACGACGTTTTAAATCATTCCACAAGTTTGGAGCTGAGCTAATCCGCATCACGCTCTTAGCGATTTCAGGGCTGAGAGAGAGGTTGATCCAGGAGAGGAGAAAATTGTTACACCTATCCCATGCTTCAAAATTAGGATCACCTTCACCTGGTTTTAGAATGGATCCATCGAGGAATTTCACCTTGTTCTTCGATCTGAGTGCTCTCCACATATCGTGCGACCACTGATAATAATTTTGAGGTGTCAACTTAAGTGGAATTAGGGCCAAACCAGGACTTTCTCCTGGATGAAGAAAATAATGGCTAATCGGATCAGAAATTGCAGAAGAGGAACTAAATCTGCCAAGATGTGCCTGGAATTGAGAGAATTGACGCATGAAAGCGGTGAAATTCTCAAAATCTGCAGCGGAATTTGATGAAGGGCTTGCATTCGGATTAGCTAAATTATCTGCCATAGTTGGATCTTCTCGCTCTGATACCATGTAAAATGATACCAAGCTTAAAATTCAAGTGAATTACAAAAATGATAATTATAAGAAAAGAAGAAGGTTGGTGATGTACTCTCAGGCATTGAAATTCAAAGTAATGGAAGAAGAATTGATAAGAAGTGAAAAGAGAGAATGATTGATTAAAAGAACCACACAGGAGTACTGAGTACCAATTACAATATATATAGCAAAAGGGAAAATAAATTACTAACTAATAGTGCTATAATTATGTCTAACAAATTAACCAACTTGACAGCTATACAAAAAACAAACTCTATTATGTTACATCTGAACTTAAATTAAAAACATACAATAAAGGATATTAATATTTAGTTTGTGTTCTTCTGTGTTCCTTTCAACTAATTTATAATATATAGTAAGAAGAAAAGAAGAAGTTAGTTCGATATATACTAAAAGTGGTGAGAAAAAAATTTGCCTAAAATTCACCTAAATCTTATTCAATGCAGTAAAGAATCTTGTGATTTAATTAGTGTCCATTAATTTTAATTTGATTAAGTAATATGATTAGTGTCCATTTTTTTTTCCTTCTATCTATTAGCTTAAAAATGTTGAACAAGTGATAAAATGGTATGTTTTGTTTTCTGATTTACCGTCAGATAGAGAGCGTGAAATGAACATAATTATTAAGGTGGTTCTTCTGCATCACGCACCCTTAGACCTATCACCACATGCTTCCACTCTTTGTTTACACTACCCTACCATAATTATTTCCTCCAAATCCCACTCTACCTATATTGGTACAAAAACGTCCTTTGATTAGATATAGATAGCAATATAGGTACCCTTCATTTCAATGTTTGTGGGAAATATATATGGGGTCACTGTACTTAATCTAAGAGCCATGTGAATGTCAAAACATGTGGTGATGAGCCTCCTCGGTGTTAGTTAGATGAACACATTGATGCAGAAGAACTACCTTCATTTCACGCTTTCTGACTGCAAATAGATAGAAGAAAAAAATAATCGACACAAATTATATTACTTAGTCAAATTGAAATTCGTAGACACTAATTAAATCACAAAATTCAATAAAAATAAACATCTAAAACTTAAGAAAAAAGAGATAACTAAAATTATTTAAAAAAAATAAAAACTAACAAATTGGGATATTTAAAATTATTTGAAAAAGAACATTCAACACTACAAAAAGAAATATTTAACACAATTAAAAAATATATCCAAGACTTAAAAAAAAATCCAAAATATATAAGAGTAAGGAGAAAGTAGTTGTAGCAGTAGCAGTGACGAAAGAAAAAATGAACTTGTGTGTGAACTAAGGATGAAATACATGTGAATATAAAATGTGTAATTTAGAAGAAAAAATAAAAAAAGAATTTGAAAAGAGAATTTAAGAGAGAGACTTAAATTTCATTTCTTATAATCTATTATAATTCTTCTAACTATTATTTAAATTATTTCTAATTATAGTTAATTATTCTACTAATTATGGACCAAATTATACATGTTTTTATACATAAACTTTAATAATAAAACTCAAACTTGTAAAAATTTATTAGTAGAATCATAAATTTGATCGATTTTAAATTTAAACTTATAAACTCAAAAGTTTTTATAACTTTTGTATGAGATTATCTCTATGGAAAAATTTTATAGATATAATAAAAGATAGTTATTTGTATAATTTTTAAAATTATCTTTATTAATTTCTACTAATTATGGACCAAATTATACATGTTTTTATACATAAACTTTAATAATAAAACTCAAACTTGTAAAAATTTATTCATAGAATCATAAATTACATCGATTTTAAACCTAAACTTATAAATTCGAGAGTTTTTTATAACTTTTGTATAAGATTATGTTTATTGAAAATTTTTATGAACACGAATATAGGTAAGAAATTTTGTACAATAAAAAATAGTTATTTGTATAATCTCCAAAGTTATTTTTACTAATTTATGTTTCAAAAATTAAAATCTTTTATATTTATATTATCAACTATTTTAATAAGTACAAATAATTGTATTTTTTATTGAATAGGATTAAAACATAAATATTAAAACAAAATAACATTGAATAACTACTTTAGTTTCAATCAATTTAAAAGTAAACGTTACAAAGACCAAACACAAGTTATAATTTTATCTAACATTATTATAGTTATTTGTGTATTTTATAGTACTATTAAAGTAAATACAAAAATGTGTTGAATGATAAAGCATAAAGTTGATTGCAATCGTCTAAAATTAAGAATGAGCAATAGTATTTCTTTTTATGTAAAACAAACTATATAAAAGTAATTTCATCTCTTTGAACTATAGTATAAACTTTTCATTGATTTTAATTTTTGAAACAATCTAGCATATCCATCTTTCATCATAAATTATTTTTGAGGAAGGCTAGGGGCAGCAATTTTAGTGTTTTGTAACCATCAATTGGCCATCAATAGTATTTTTAATGGTGTGAAATTATATCTAATGGTGAGAGATCACTCACTTTTGTTTCGATGGTTAAGTGCTGGCCAGAAAACACAAAAGTTGCTGCCCCTAGACTTTTCCTTTATTTTTAAAAGATGCAATTGTAGAAACAAATGAAAGCAACTTATTTTATGTGTCTCTTAAAAAAAATAAAAATACTTTAATCTACAATTTAAGATCCAACACATGTGATGTTTATAATAAAGAAAAATGTCTTATAAATTTTAGCCTTTTCATCTTGAGAGTAGAAGGCATTTGAATCCTTATAAAAGATTAGGGTACTAAATTAAAGGTCTTATCGATTATGGTAAAAAATATTTTCCAAAAATAAAGATGACATTTTTTATAATAGAAAAAAAAACATTATGAGTAATACATACTCTTAAAAAAATTAGCTAAAATCTTCATTTTCTTTTATTTATTTTTTTAAAGGAGGAAGCTGAAAGCTTTCAGAGAAATTTACAAACTATATATCAAAAGGTGTTTCTCTTGCACTTTCACAGAGATAACTTACTGTCTTTTGACATGCTTATGTTGCATAGAATGGAGTCCTTTTATATAGTAAGTGGATCATGATGCATGTGTTTAGTGCTTTCAAAACTTTTAGCTAAATCCAAACCAATAATATATCTATCTAAATAGGCACATGTATGTTAAGGGAAGTTTTGTGGTGCTGATTCTCTTTATCAACATGGTATGCTTACAAGTCGTGTAAGCATAAGCAGGCAACACGTGTATTGAAATATGTAAAAACGGTGTTGAGGGAATGGCACTGAGGATTGATGCGTCTTTTTTGTTCTTGTTTTTCGTAAAATGAAAGATGTATAATTAGTTGTTAATGGAATTACTTAAGAAAAATAATAAGTGGGCTGCATAAATTAATGGAACAATATGGTTTCAATAGAAGATAATATTGGACTCCAAAAATCAGCATACATATATATGTGGTCCTAATTGGAGGAACAAGGGAATGTAAAATTTTTTTGTGACAAAAAAAGGAAAAAGAGGTACCAAAAGTGAAATTAATTGAGTCGATCAAAACCGAAAAAAAAATTTAATTAAAACGATGGCTTAATGTTCCGTCATAGTATTACCACACTCCTCTAAATCGTATACGGTATACTATTTAAAATTGTATTTCCTATAATATAAACCTTGAACAACAAATACCATATAGCAAACTATAATATATACCTATACATCAAATATGCTGGTTCTCTATTATATGGTCATTAGTGCACGAATTATAGTAATAACATCTTTTAAAAGTGCCTATTTAAATATATCATTGGTTTGGATTTAGCTAAAAATTTTGGAAGCACTAAACACATAAAGTAAGTTATTTCTTTTGAAAGTGCAAGGGAAACACCTTTTTATAGTTTGTAAATTTTTCTGAAAGCTTTCAGTTTCCTCCTTTAAAAAAATAAATTAAAAAAAATGAAGATTTTAACTAATTTTTAAAAGAGTATGTATTACTCATAATGTATTTTTTTTCTATTACAAAAAAGGTAATCTTTATTTTTGAAAAATATTTTTTATCATAATCAATAAAACCTATAATTTAGTATCGTAATTTTTCACAAGGGTTCAAATGCTTTCTACTCTCAAAATGGAAAGACTAAAAATCTATAAGATATTTTTTCTTATTATAAGCATTACATGTGTTGGATCCTAATTTGTAGATTAAAGTATTTTTAATTTTTTTTAGAGACACATGAAATAAGTTGGTTATTCATTTGTTTTTACAATTGCATCTTCTAAAAATAATTTATGAAAGATGGGTATGCTAGATTGTTTTAAAAAATAAAAACCAATGAAAAGTTTATACTATAGTTCAAAGACATGAAGTTACTTTTATATAATTTGTTTTACTGAAAAAGAAATATTATTGGTAATTCTTAATTTTAGAATATCACATCAATCAACTTTATGCTTAACAATTCAATACTTTTTGTATTTACTTTAATAGTACTATAAAATACACAAATAATAACTATAATAATGTTAGATAAAATTATAACTTATGTTTGGTCTTTGCAAGATTTACTTTTAAATTGATTCAAGTTAAGGTAGTTATTCAATGTTGTTTTATTTTATTTTAATAATTATGTTTTTATCATATTCAATAAAATGATTATTTCAAAGAAAAAATCCAGTGACCATCTCCAATCCTCTAAATCGGGTTTTGATCTAATTTCTTCCAATTTTAACAAATTCTTTGCCAAGCATTTGACGGTAAAAAGACACTTATATTATATGATATATAATGTGACCCCTTCTCAATTCTCTCATTTTTATTTCTTTCTTTCTCATCAATTCAGTTACCCTAATAAAAATTCTCACCACCCTCACTACCCAATAGTACTGACACCATTCAATTCAATTACATCACAATAAGTCACAATTTTTTCCCTCTTTTTCTTTTCCATTTAAATTTTAATAATTTTACCTCATTTTTTCTTTCTTTTTTGGTACTTTTATTCCTTCCTCTTTGAATAAAATAAAAGAAAGAAAGAAACAAAGAATCACTCACGCTATAGCTATACCTAGCTAGCCTTGATCAATGTAGTACTAATAATAGGGTGAGAGACTTGTATTGGGTAGGGTTTTCTTTCCACGTTTTTTTATTATTATTTTTATTCAAACATTGATAAGCTGTTCCTTTTCATTATTCTGAGTATCACAAGTGGTCTTGTTGAAGATGGAGATATTGAAGGTGACAGTGGCTGAAGTAATTTCCATATTCTTCTTCACGTTTAGTTGGTGATACACTTGCCTTAGTCTTCTATCCCCCTTTTCAGTGCTTCTTGGTGAGCTACATTTTTATGTAATAAATCAATGAGATTATATAATTAATTAATTAATTTCAATCTTTGATAAGAAGAAAAAATATATATTGGCATGCATATTTAAAAAAAAAAATTTAATATCAGCAATTTTTAGTATTTTTAATTATTATTCCAACATTATAAAATTTTTTACTTATGAACAGTACACACGTAAATGAAGAAGGAGAAAGAGAAGACAAGAAACGAAAGAAAAGAAGAAGAAGAGGAAGAAGAACGTGCAGCAAGAAGAAGAAGAAGAATGTGCAGTAAAAACGTGCAGTAACGGTTGAAGAAGGAGAAAGAGAAGGCAAGAAACGAAAGAAAAGAAGAAGAAGAAGAAGAAGAAGAAGAGGAAGAAGAACGTGTAGCAAGAAGAAGAAGAAGGTACAGTGAAAACGTGCAGTAATGGTTGAAGAAGGAGAAAGAGAAGGTAAGAAACGAAAGAAAAGAAGAAAAAGAGGAAGATGAAGAAGAACGTGCGCAAGAAGAAGAAGAAGAAGGGGTACTTGTAAAGACTTGTATAAAAAAACGCTTATACGGAAAAAGTTTCTCAAATAAAAAATACACAAACTTTTCACCTTATTTAAAAATACCACCTTCTACCCCTGTATTAAAAATACAAAGCGTATAAAATTTTTCACTTATGAACAGTATAAGAAAGCCTTAATCTATTAGAATTTGTTTCAACTCAGGATATAAGATATTATTATTATTATATAGTAAATAACTAATAATGCTAGTTTCTTTCTGTATTATATATATTTTCTATGGGAGACCACTTTAATAAAAACACTAAAAATGTCTTTTTTAAAGACGTTCACACATGTCATGTTATTATTGGATATTCTTATTAAAATCGGTTAATAATTTATTTTTTATTATAAACCAGAATAAAATCGGTTTATTATAGTAACAATAATAAATCTAATTGTCTGCATTATAATTATTAGACCCGATTTGATCTGATCGAATTATACCATCTAAACCGAATATCTTTAAATTTTTTGATAAAAAGACAATTATATCCCTGACTTTTTATTTTTCGGACATTTAAATCCCTAAAAATTTAAAAATACAATTAAATCCCTAAAAAAAATTGAATTTATTGTTATTGTTATAAAAAAAAATCGGTTTTATTCAAATTTGTTAAAAAATTCAAAAATAACCGATTCATTAATACGTTATACGTCTAACAATAATGCGACACGTAAATGCTTTTACAAAAAGATATTTTACGCATCTTTATGGGAGCATCCCTTTTCTATGAACATACCAAAGGATATTCAATGCTAATTGTACTAGATTAGAGTAAAATGAGAGACAAATATTTAATATTATAAGATTTTGAGTATGTAGCATGTTACTATAAAATCCTACATTTCCGTACAATCTTTTTATCATTATATTTTGACTAAAAGATAATAATATAATGACATATTATTTATTTATTTATTGTGTACTCATCATTCTATTAAATAGATCATGTATGTTGTGCTTAGAATTTTTTTTAATTATTATGTGTTTCAAAAAATATTATTTCCACAACAAAAATAAAAAGTAGTGATAATTGAAATCCCAACTTGTGTCTTTTGGATCAGTTACCTCAACAATCAGCAGTAACCTGTAAGTTGAATGTACTTAAATAAAATACGTAGTATGTATCATAATAGAAATACGTAGTATGTCATTACTAATCGGATGACTGAGTTGCAAATATTAAGCACTTGGTGGATGAAATTTAAGAATATAAAAGGTTGAGCTTTCCCAGCAAATATCTCAATTCAATAATTGAACTTGCATCATGATTGATTAAAAAGAACGCATTACCTCAATTCCTCAACTTATAGAAAATTAAAAGTAGTTTTCGAATGCTTATAAATTCATAAATAAGATTCGTAGGCAATATAATGTACATGAAACGTGTATATGGTCCAATGCCACAACAAAGATTCCCGACAATACTAGCAACAAGGGGCTACAACTATGGTACGTACCTACGTTAACCGTGGCTACAGGTGGCTAGTAATTGACCATCTAATAAAAATGTGAGCCTAGCTAGCTTAGAAGATATACAATACCCAACATATAATCAGCTTAGCTTATATGAATCTCAATCATATCATACACTTACTCACCTTAATAGCTTCTTATTAGTCTCACTGGAACTGTGAAATTATTGTCGTTCATATCATAAATTTATTCATAACATGTTTACCCTACCCTACCACAATTATTCTCTCCGAATTCCACTCTACCTATATTGGTATCAAACGTCCTTTGATTAGATATCCGTAGTAATATAAGTAGCCTTCATTTCAATGTTTGTCTCCTTCTCGCACTCCTTTTCTCTTTCTCCATGTGAATTGGCCATTATAATATGTTGGAAAATATAGCTATTTGATCAATTTCATGCTTTATTAAATCGCATAGCATGAAGATGATGTTGCATGTTCTTCTCTTTAGTCTTTATTTACTTTTTCTTACGTAGAAAAAGAAACACATTAACAACAGAATGATGTTTACCACTTTACTCACATTTAATAATGATGTTTATGGCTAGGAAAGAAAAACCAAAATCATGTGGAACAAAATAAAGCGTGTGAGAGCCAAATAATACAACCAATAACTATAGTCCATCATATCCTGATTTATTCACACATTGTCATACTTTATCAATTTTTCAATTCTTTAGGATAATGAATAACTAATGACAACAAGATTAATATTGCTTCTAAACCACTTACTTAGATCTCGTCAACAAGATTAATGAGTTGCTCTAATATTAACTTTGGTGATTTATGTTTAAAGAAAATGAGAGACGTTAATAGATTATTTTTAAGTCAACTCTTCTTGTACGAGATTAGAATAAAATGAGAGACACATGTTTAATATTTCAAAGCTGGGACTGGAACATCATATATGTGATAAAAAATTGATTCCTCAAGCACAATAATTTGATCATTTTTACAATAATGTGAACAGCGAATTGATAACACACGTGATAGTTATAATAATAATAATGCATGCAACTATTGAATTGTGTCTTTACATTTGATCAGTCACCAACATATAAATTTGATGTTTTATATCCACCAAAACTAGACAACATGACAAAGAATATGATGACATGTGACTTAGGCCAAGGTTGTATTTAAATATTTAGGTCTGCAAAGATCATCAATATTCACTAATAAATAATATATAAAGAGCGCATTAATTATTTTTCAGTTCACACTAATTAAATTATAAAATTTAATTTCGAAAATTATATTGACTATATCAATTGGCCATTATAATACGGTAATATTAAAAAACCAAAAAAAAAATAATTTATATAAATTTTAGCTAATTTTTTTTATTATCAAACATTTTTGTTATTATGGTGATATTTAATTATCACTATACTAAAAGTTGTGAGACAATAATTTACCTAAAATTCACTTAAATACTAACATGAGTCGCATTATTTTAAAATAGGGATTTTAATCATTTTTAAATCAAATTGACTTGTCCACCAGTTTTAGAACCAAAAATAAAAATTATATTTAACTATTGTCACGTATTTCAACTTGAGCTTATAATTATATTTAATAAATGTCATTCATAGTATGAGCCTTTAGCTACTTAATAAATTTATTTAAGACTATAAATAGTATAAACAAGTTTAGATTCTTTGAAAAGTAATCACCACTTCTATAAAATAATTCGTTAGAAATTAACAAAACATGATAATTTTATTTTTACAATTGATCTGATAGAGCTCTGCTATCTTATAAATATATCATATAGGTATCCAACAAAGTTTATAATAAAAAGATGGATCATCATAATCATCGCAACAGCAAATGTCTACGAAATATTTAAATTTGTGTACCTAGAAATTGAAATAGTGGCAATTATTAATTATAACAAAAAAAACATTTTATAAAATTTTTGGTAATATTAGAGAGATAAAAAAGTCAGAATTTATTTTATTTAGTATTCATTAATTGTGACAACAATAAATACACTATGCAATGATATACTGTATTACTGTCTCTTATCTTTAAGGGACCAATTAATATTTTTTATACTAAAATATGTAATAAATCCAAAATTACAAAAAAAATATTCATTTGAAAGCTGTGCAATTGGTAATGATCATAATATAAAAGTAGGATCAAAGCCACTAGTTGCATTTTTTATAGAATTTTCATTCACATCTTTGGTGCTGTTTACTTTGGGATTTGACAAGAAAAAGTTAGAGAAATTAGGATTACCAAGGGTGTCTGCTGTGACTGCTGGAGTATTGGCATTGACAACGTTTGTCTCTATAATTGTTACTGGATACTTAGGCTATGCTGGTGTTGGGTTTAATCCAACAAGGTGTTTGGGCCGCTTTGCTAATAAATGGATTATTGAGGAATGAACTTTTAGGTGCTTTTGGTTGGGTCTTTCTTCCCTTCATAATATATCATGAATTGTACAAATAATTGTATGCTAAGTGAGAGTGTGAGTGTGTTTGTATGAACAACAAAAACAAAAAAATTGTATGCTTTGTTTATTTATCTACAGAAAGAGTTCAATGTGTAATTGTTATATTCTGTTAAACAGCCGCGGATTGATTCTAACTTATTTGAAAGTCATATAATGCATTTCTGTTCTTACATTGTAAATTTGAATGCCATCTCCATTTTGTTATGTTCCATGTAATGTATTTTTGCTCTTACATTGTAAATTTGAATGTCATCTCCATTTTTTAATGCTGCATACAGATCCTTACATTATAGGGATATGTAATCAATAGAAAAAAAATTATTAAAAGTATTAATATTTTTATCTTTCAATCATTATAACTTCATAATTATAGAATTGTAATAAATTATAATTAACATAATAACATCTAAAATTACAATAAATAGAAGTTGAGTTAGTGTTCACTCCTCTATAAAATCATTATAATTTAAAATTATTAGCTTTTCCAAATATTTTATAAAAAAATTGTCATTGTCATTGTCAAAATGTGTTGCACAATAGAATAAGTGATATCATAAAATTAAAAAAAAATGATAGACAATTAAAACAATTGTTAAGGGGAACCAATCTGAGAGAATATGGATGCCATTTCAGCTTCATAACTTGGACCATTAACAAACTCAAGAAGAGCTTCACCATCAAAGCATAGAATTACAATTGAATCTCTCTTCAAACCAGCAGCCATACCAAACACCTATGAAACAAAAACCCCATTGGAGCATTAAAACAAACATCTCATATGCATTAATCCTGATTCATATGGTACATTGCTTTTACACGTCACAATAATATCCTTAGAATCATATTGCTATATGTTGTGACTAATGTATCTATCTTATCCTGATTTACACAAACTAAATGTGAAACAAAAATCAGAGATATATTTGATAAAAAGACAAACTAAATGTGTCATGCATATTTAACTGAAATAATATTTAAAATTATTGTGAAGTGTACAAAATAAAATTGAATTAATTTACTTTATTTGGATTAAAATTAAATTTTTTGGCTGTTATTTTAAGTAAACTAACTTTTTTCCCTCAAAAATATCTTCAAATTAACTTTATAAACTACATAAATACCATGAATAATCTTATAGTTATTTGCATTATATAAAAAAAATAAAAAAGACAAATAAATCTCTAACTTTTTCATTTAAAGATGAATAAATTTCTGTCTAACTTAAAATACAAATACCTCATTCACTTGAATTTGATTTCATAGTTTTTACTATTTCTTGTCCCTTGTAAAGTTTTATGCTTATGCACTTTAGCTTTTTTTTAAAAAAAAAATAATGTAAAGTGTAAACACTATTCTGGCAAGGTAAATTTCTTTATAAAAAACATTGCTTGCCATATGATTAAGACCGGGTGGCTTTTGAAAATGTTGAATTTGATTTTGTATTTTTATATATAAGATTGCGACATTTTTTAAAGTGACAATTTTTGTTATATTTTTGGTAAAAAATAAACGAGAATGTATAAATTCATAAATCTTGTATGTAAAATCTATTCAGGGAGACAGTTCAATTATACCAAGCAGTTTTAAAAATGATAGACAATACTATTGTGTAGAATAATCTAATCAACAAGTAATAAAGCCACATGAATTGATTTCTAGTTAAGGAACTTTAAAAAGAGGCAGGTTATAAGTAACAAGATCTGTTAGCAAAATATGGGTCAAAAGAAGAATCTAAACACTACTTTCTTGAAGATCATCAACAACCTAGTTTAAAATAGTAATCAATACATTTTTATGTTATTTTTTTAAGTACAAAAAAAAAATCATTGACACTAGAACAGTTTATTAAGGTGAGTAAGTTTATGATATGATTGAGATTCACATAAGCTAAGCTTATTATATTCTAAGCTAGGCTCACCCACGATGAACTTAAGAACATCACTTTATTTCTGACTACATTACACAGAAAGAAAAAGAGATTATCCCTCGCAAAACAAAAGTTGTTATGAACACTCAACTATACATCACATGGTTTCTGAATAAAGAAAAAGAGAAAAGGAGTGCAAGAAGATGACTTTTAAGAACATCACATGGTTGAAGGGACCCTGTTTCAGACTACATGACATCGAAAGGAGCCAACCTACAGTGCTACCTATATACCAATTTAGTAAAGGAAGAAAGTGGAGAGAAACCTATATCACATTGATTCTGACTACATTACACGGAGAAGGAAAAACAGAATATCAACGTACGTGTGTAGCAGTTTCCTCGCTTACTCAATCATATATCACATTTGATAAGAGAACAAAGAAAAGAAATTAAATAGGATCCGTCACTTACTCAAGTAATTCAGCATCTCAACCAACCTTCTTTTTGAGTATTTTCCCACTGAGAAAAGAAGAGAGAAATATTGATTCATCTCAACCATCTCGTAAATGGCTGCTGTTGGAGTAATTTGGCACAAATTTCTTGTCCTAATCGGTGCCCACGACTTCCTCTCAATAAAGGTTGAGCTTTCCTAGCAACAATCTCAATTTAATAATTGAACTTGCATCATGATTGATTAAAAAGAACGCATTACCTCAAGTCCTCAACCTATAGGAAATTAAAAGTAGTTTACGAATGCTTATAAATTCATAAATAAGATGGAAAATTGGTCTTAGCCTTGGCGCCGTACGCACGCGCTGCAGTTTCGAAAGTTCCGAGCCAGGGTCATGGATCTGGGCGGCGTCCATGGCCGTTTCCTAACAGATCTCTTTGGCGTGACTGCTTAACAAATTTATTGCGATTAAGGTGGTCATAATCCAAATCAAAACCATCTCTCTTCCAACTGTCAAACTCTCATAGGTTCTATCATATCTAGCCTCTATAGACGGCACCCTACTAGCAACTGCTACAACAAAAACAAATCTCAAATCAATAATGGTGCTTGAGCTGTCAATTTTTTACCACATATATGATGTCCTAGCTTTAAAATATTAAACATGTGTCTCTCATTTTTTACGAATTCAATGAAAGGTAATGCCATTTGCTTTGAGAGGAAAACTGCTACACATGTACCTTAATAATGTCTTTTTCTTTTTCTGTGTAATGTTATAAGCTAAGCTTATTATAGGTTGGGTATTGTATATCTTCTAAGCTAGCTAGGAGGAACTTAAGAACATCACATGGCATGGTTTCTGACTACATTACACAGAAAAAAAAGAAAAAGAGAAAATGAGTGCGAGAAGATGGTGGAGACAAACATCGAAATGAGCCTACCTATATTGCTACCTATATACGTTTTCATCGAAATCCTTCGTTACAAAATTGCATCAAATTAAGATCAAATGGCTGTTCCGACCAAGCAAGCTTAGCGTGCTGCCATTGTATTTGCCTTCAGAGAAATCCAAGTTCATCACCATCAGCAACCCCATGTCGTTCTGCGAAGCAGAGGCGTAGATTCCCTGGGCTTTTCCCACGAGCTTCGAGCTGGGCTCGGGCCCCGCTGTCAAGGGGTCGTCGATCATGACCACGGCTCCGAAGAGGGTGGGGGAATGTTTTGTCACTTGGGCCTCGGCCACCCTTATGGCGGTGGGCTTTGGGCCGCTGACAATGTCGTGGAAGTAGAAGTGGAGGTGGCTGAGCTTCTCTTTGCGGAGGGCCAGAGATGTCGGAGAAATGCTTCGATAGAAGCGTGGTTGTTTGGCTGTTACATAGGACGAGAAGAGGAAGAAGAGGACCGTGAGTGTGGAGAAGAAGGTTAAGGCTTTGGTCATGGTTGTTAATTGTTATTAGAGAAGTTCTGTGATTGCATTGGTTTTGGTGGATAAAGTTGGTATAAATTTAATCAATAAATAAAATATTGACCCATAATAAAAAAAAATTAAATCTAAAATTAAAATNCCAACATATAATAAGCTTAGCTTATATGAATCTTAATCATATCATAAACTTACTCACCTTAATATATAGCTTCTTATTAGTGTCACTGGAACTGTGAAATTATTGCCGTTCATATCATAAGCTTACTCATCACATGCTTCCAGTTTCTTTCTTTACCCTACTCTACTACAATTATTCCCTCCAAATTCTACTGTATCAATATTGGTATCAAAACGTCCTTTGATTAGATATCGGTAGCAATATAGGTAGCATTCATTTTAATGTTTGTCTCCTTCTCGCACTCCTTTTTTCTTTCT
>NC_029787.2:10281508-10284556 GCF_000816755.2 Arachis ipaensis
ATAATAATAATAATAATAATAATAATAATAATGACTTTGCTAGGTAAGCAATGGTTTTTGTGAATAATGTAAACAATTAACTCTAAAATTGACCCAATTAACTCTAAAATTGACCCAATAAAATAAAAACACACTACACTCTAAATTACTCACTTAAATCTTAATAATAATAGCTTTTTCCTAATAATAATGGGTGTGACTTGTGATTTGTGTGTTGTGGGAAGATAAGGTAAAGGGTTGCATGTATTTATAGTGATTTATATGTACCGTACAGTTCTACCGTGACAATGTGAACATTGTGATTTCCTTGTAAATGGAGATCGAAACTTTATTGACTCACTTCTTTTTGTTTCCAGAATTTTTTTCTCTTTTTTTTTTCGTTTATTTTTGTAGTAAATAGATACCAGTGAACACGTTTATGGAGGAGACGTGAATGGAAGAAGGAAGTTGCATGAGAAAGAGATAGAGAGTTGGAAAATCAACGAGTGAAGGAGGGAATCTTTGTCTCTTTAGGGATAATTGAAAACGATGTCGTATTAGTTCAACTATTGGTTTCGACTATTGGTTACTGAAATTTTTTTTCACATTTAGTTTGCTATTTGTTGATATCAATTTTGGATTTGACAAAAAAAATTTAAAAACATTAGAATTACCAATAGTGTGCGATTATGGCTGAGATATTAGTATTGGTTGTGTTTGTATCTATATTTTTTACTAGAAAATATGTAACTAACTTAACTAACTTGATTATGTGTAGTAGCCGACTTTTCAAAAAAACAAAACACTTCATTTTAAAATTTAAAAACGCGCCTCCTTGCAACTTCTCTTACGCCTCTCCATCCAAATTGTGAAAACCCCTAGCAACTCATCGTCCCGAGACGCTGCTCTCTCCTCATATATGACAATAAATAAAGATCGTACAAATTTTAAAGAATAAAATATTTCTCATCTTTAAATTTGAAGATCATTTGGGACAACACTCCAAGAGACACTCCTACTATGTTCTAAAACCACACTTTCCTTCGGCTAATTAATAGATATTCCGTAATATGTTATACAGGCCAAAAAAAGGTCCAACCCCAAAAACTCAATGCATGTTTTACAATAAATTTTTCAGTAAAGCTGGGTCCAAACACTTTGATGGGTTAAGTTCAACACTTGTATAGTCTGGTTGCCCAACAACAAATATAGACACAAACACAACCAATGCCAATGTCCCAACAATTACAGTACACACCATTGATAACCCTAATGTTTTTGACCTTTTTTGTCAAATTCTAAGGTGATACCAATAAACAGCATAAAAAATGTGCATGAAAATTCTACTAGCAATGCAACTAGTGGCTTAGATTCTAGTCTTTTATTGTCAATATCACCAATTACACATCTTCCTAGTGAATACTTTTATTCTAAAATTGGATCCATCACACATTTTAGTATGATAAAATTAATAATTGAACTAATACACTGTACACTAATATAAATTAGTGCACGTGTAAAGGGTGTTGTTAGTATAACGTGTGCATTAATATATGCCATTGCACAATGCACCGGTTCAATAATCGGTTTTATTTTGCTAAATTAAAATGTGCCCTGGATCCAAAATTGAAACACATTTCATTAAAAGGATGTATAATTGGTGATGTTGATAATGATTAGTATCAAAGCCACAAGCTGCATTGTTAGTGGAATTTTTATCCATATTTTTTATGCTATTTATTGATATTATCTTGAGATTTGATAAGAAAAGGTCAAAGGAGTTAGGAGTACTTATGGTGTGTTTTATGATTGCTGGGACAATGGTATTGGCAGCGTTTCTATCTATATTTTTTATTGGGTAACCGGGCTTTGTAGTTATTGGACTTAGTCCAACAAAGTGTTTGGGCCTAGCTTTGTTAAGAGATGGGTTATTGTGGAATAGACATTTAGATTTTTGGGTTGCACATATCTTGGCCTGCACAATATATTATGGGTTGTCTATTAATTTTTTAAACAAGAGTGTATTGGGAATATAATAAGAGTGCCTCTAGGAGTACTGTCTCAAATGATCTTTCAATTTGAAGATGGACATGGGTCCAAACCCAATAGAAAATTATACAAGAGATAAGGAAAATTGTTAAGAGATTTACACATAAACATAATAAGTAGCTGAGGCATGTGATATAATGACAAAGGTGTTTATCTCAAACTAAGTCACACGTGGTTCGAATCCTAGCAGTAATAGCTGGATAGCTGGATTAGTGTGTGTGAATAAGTGTAAAGTATATTTTTTGTTTTTGAAATTTGACAAAAATTTAAAAATATTCTTAAGTTTTATTTTGTTTTAATTTTGTCTAAAAAATTTTCGATTTATATCAAATATACTATATATCTCAAACCGTGGTTCGAATCCTAGCAGTAATAGCTGGATAGCTGGATTAGTGTGTGTGAATAAGTGTAAAGTATATTTTTTGTTTTTTTTGTTTTTGAAGTGTTTGAGGACAGTGAGCATGGCGGCCATGCCGTCGGAAGAGATAAGGGGGAGAGTGTGGGTGGGGGTGCATCCGGTGTCAAGGAGGGTGGAGGGTTAGGGGGTTTTTCAAATCCTACAAAGATCTCCTTTAGAGATAAAGTCATTGGTCCAGAGAAATCGAAGGCGTTTGCACTTGCAGGATCTCTATCTGGGGATAGTATAGCCACGGTGGTGGGCAAGCAGGGCGATTCCCAACCTCCATGTGTAAACTTCACTGAAGAAGCCAAGCTTTGTTTGGCAGAGCCTTATCGAGAAGCTTTAGTGATTAAGGTTCTTGATAAAAATTATAGTTACACAACTCTTTCACACAAGCTTCGGATGGTTTGGCGCATCAAAGGTGGCTTTGATCTGCTTGATGTGGGGTTTGGGTACTTCATGGTAAAATTCGATGCATGTGAAGATCGTGAGAAGGTCATGCTTGGTGGTCCGTGGTTGATTGAGGGGCACTATGTTGCTGTAAAACCGTGGGATATAAATTTTTGGCCATGTGAGCAATCCTTTGGGTCTACGCTTGTATGGGTTCGGATTTCGGGGCT
>NC_029787.2:10293047-10294210 GCF_000816755.2 Arachis ipaensis
AAGCAATCTGGACGAATGTGGTATAATCGTCTTACTGAGTATCTGGCCAAAAACGGATTCAAGAATGATGATATATACCCGTATGTTTTCATAAAGAAAACTGCTTCTGGATTCATTATAATTGCTGTGTACGTTGATGATTTAAATATCATTGGGACTCCTGAAGAGATTCCAACAATTATAAAAACTCTAAAAGAAGAGTTTGAGATGAAAGATCTTGGAAGAACTAAATTTTGTTTCGGCCTGCAGATCGAGCATATAAAAAGTGGGATTTTTATTCATCAAACAACATACACAGAAAAGATCTTGAAGAGATTTTATATGGATAAGTCACATCCTTTAAGTACCCCAATGATCGTAAGATCTTTGGATGTGGAAAAGGATCAATTCCGTCTTAAGGAAGAAAATGAAGATATCATTGGTCCTGAAGTACCATATCTTAGTGTCATTGGAGCACTAATGTATCTTGCTAATAATACACGACCTGATATATCATTTGCTGTGAATTTACTAGCAAGATATAGTTCCTCTCCAACCAGAAGACATTGGAGTGGAATCAAACAAATTTTTCGATATCTTCATGAAACGGTTGATATGAGATTGTTTTATCCCTATGGATCCAAGTCACAACTAGTTGGCTATGCAGATGCCGGATACCTGTCTGATCCACATAAAGGGAGATCTCAAACAGGATACATGTTCACATATGGTGGTACAGCTATATCATGGAGATCCACGAAATAGACGATAGCAGCAACGTCCTCTAATCATGCTGAAATACTAGCGATTCATGAAGCTAGTCGCGAGTGTTTTTGGCTGAGGAGTCTGATTCAATATATTCTGTCATCATGTGGACTGATTGATCATAAGATAGCTCCAACTGTCCTGTTTGAAGATAATACAGCATGCATTGCTCAACTTAAGGGTGGATACATCAAAGGGGATAGAATAAAGCATATTTCTCCAAAATTCTTCTTCACTCATGACCTTCAAAATCAAGGGACAATTGATGTCCAACAGATCCGTTCAAGTGACAATCTGGCAGATTTATTCACAAAGTCACTCCCAAAATCCTCCTTTGAAAGACTGGTACATGAGATTGGGATGCGCCGACTTCGAGACATTAAATAATGTCAGCAAGAGGGGGAGACTGTACTCTTTTT
>NC_029787.2:10295179-10324502 GCF_000816755.2 Arachis ipaensis
CATAATCTGAAATTGGGTTTAAAATAAAATTTTTTAGATACTAAAGAATATATTTATAAGATAGCAGCCTCTATTAAATATAGAAATAAAATGACACTTTACTAATTTCAAACTAATTATTCTATAAAAGTGTAGATATTTTTTAAATAATCTAAACTTGTTTATGTTATTTATAATTTTAAATTAAGAAAAATATTCACGTGATGACATCTTTATACGAAGATGATATTATAAACCCTTAGATAATTAATCAAATATATTTAGTCAAACATATCAACTTATCCAATGGTCCATAATACTATCTTCATATGAAGATGTTATAATAGGCAAGGTTGTCAAACTCGCGAGTCTAAGTAAACTCGTGGAGCTGACCTAGACTTAACTCGTAGACTCGTACAAGTTTACCTGTTATAAATTATTTATAAAAAAAATATATATATCATGTATAATATATATATATTTACTCAAATATAGGCATTCAAACTTAACAAATTTAACATCAAAACAAATAATAAATTGACATAATACTACAATTATAACAAGTACTCTAGACCATACATTCAAATCATTCACAAATATGCATCTAGTTCAACATAAAACACACAATCACACAATCAAAGCTTCATATAACACAATCGAAAAACAAAAGAAAATAACAAAGCAACAATTAAATGTTCTAATAAAGTAAAAGTCTAAAACGAAAATCCTCCAATATCTTCATCTTCCATGGCATCAACATCATCATCTTCACCATCTTCATCCGAAACATCATTTGTTTCAGACATTTTGTATTTTTGTCCCTAAATCAACAAATCAACAAACCAAATAATTAATTTAGCAAAGTTATCCTGAGTTTCACATTTCAATAAACTAAACTAAACTAAACTAAACTAATATTTCAGATTTCAATAAACTAAACTAAACTAACATTTCAGATTTCCTAAATTTAGATTTTAGCAATCAATAAACTAAACTAAACTAAGCTAAACTAACATTTCAGATTTTCTAAATTCAGATTTCAGTTTTCAATAATCTAAACTAAACTAACATTTCAGAGTTTCAGTATTTCAGTTTTCAGATATTCAGATTCATTAACAAAAAAGCATCTAAGTAACTAACAATGTAACTGTCTAAGTATCTAACACCAGAGCTTATTCAGTAATTCATATTTCATCATTCATTAACAAATATGTAACTATCAGATATTCAGATTCATTAATCCATATTTCGTCATTCATCACACCAAAATTCAAACTTAAAAAAATTTAAAAAGTTAATTCCAAAATCAAAATGGCAAAAATCATACCATTATACCAAAATTATTTAAATTTGTTCAACTACCAAAATTACAGATTAGACTCACACTAACAAGTAACAACTACCAAATGCATCAATTGATTCAATTCAGTAACTAATTTATTTTTAAACATACCTGAAGGCTGAGATGGCAGAATGAAGTAGGCTCAGCTGAGTAGCTGACACTGGCGTTGGCGCGTTGCTGTGCTGTGCTCCACAACGACCGACGAAAGCGTGGCTGACATTGGTGTTGCTGTGTTGTGCTGACGGCTGTACTCCACGAATCTGCGTTCTTCGATGCAGATCAGGGAGCGAGAGAGTGAGACTGTGAGAGTGTGTCGAGCTGAATGAGAGAGCAAGAGTGAGAGAACAGTGGTTTGGGGAACGGCGAACGGTGAACGGCAGCAAGGGATCGGGGACGGACGGCGGCGAGGGATGGACCGTTGACGACGAAACGCGAAGAAGATAGCTTAGAGAAGAGAAGAGAGTGAGTGCGAGCAAAGGGGATTTAGGGTTAGCTGGGTTAGTGGGTTGCTCCGTTGCTGCCTTTTTTTTTTTTTTTTTTTTGCCCAAAACGGGCCGTTTTGGCAAAAAACCCAACCTAAATCAAACTCGCTGACTCATGAATAAACTCGCGAGTTTGACCGAGTTTATCCTAGTCTACCCGAGTCTACTCAGAAACGAGTTTGTGTCTGAGTTAACTCGATTCCACTACCTAAACTCGTAAACTCGTGTGCGAGTTTACGAGTTAACTCGCGAGTTTGACAACAATGGTTATCACCATTAAACAAGCATTAAATATTCATTTTAATTAAATCCTTATACTTTTATAAAAATTTGGACATACTCTCCTCTAAAAATAGAACTTAGCCACCCTTACAGGTTCCCTCTTTACACCAGCCTTTTATCAGCAATTGCCACAACAATATATTCTCAAAAACATCTGATAATAGTATGAATAAACTCACAAGTTTGACCGAGTTTATCCGAGTCTATCCGAGTCTACCCGAGTCTACCGAAAAACAAGTTTGTGTCCGAGTTAACTCGATTCCACTACCTAAACTCGTAAACTCGTACGAGTTTACGAGTTAACTCACGATTTTGACAACAATGATCATAGGAGTCTCCACCTTAAATTAATTTTTTAAGTAGCCAAATACTCTTAAATTAATTTAACATACTCTTTTTTCCTTTCAGTTTCCTCCGCCAAACACAACCACAATCCTTTTAAGCCTAATTCTCTCCACTTAGAATAACAACATGCTTCAAGGTCCATGTCGGGCACTCCTCGCCAACCTGGAGACCAACAGAAAATGCGGACGGCCAAAGATGGCTTCTCGTTCTTCATGACAGCAGAAAACGTCCTAGGATACACCGCCGGTTTCTATAGCAGTCTCCATCACATCTTCCCGTTCACAAAAACGAAAGCATGCGATGTATACTGTGCACATCTCAAAAGCTGCTTCTTCCTCTCAATGGCGATGTTGCTAACTCTAGCCACGATGGCGGCATCATTATACGTCAAAGAGAAACCATTCTTGCCAGAGAAATCAACGACGGCGGACGCCAAAAACGAAGACAAATCACACGGCATGGATAAGCCATTATGGTAATTTAATAGTATAAATTTAGCATATCTTCCACCTTCCTAATATTAATTCTAAATACTTGTTTCATCAATAAAATGGCATATGCTTGTTGATTAATAAAATTACGTTGGTTTCAAGTTTTATACGTTTAGCTGTTTTTCTTTTCAACTTTACAATTTAACCCTCTCCTCATCGTTTACACTATTCTTACACATTCGTTTTGTAACATATAATACACACACTGACACAAACATTTACCTTATAGTTTAAATTTGATCGCCTTAATATTGTTATATATCTAACTTGAACATATAACTACTACCTCCAATTCAAGTGTTGATAAAAGTAATTTTAAAAAATCTAACAAAAAGATGACAAAACAATTAATTGTTTAGTACTTTTGTTTCTTATATAACTAGATGACATCATATAAAATTGTCGCTTAAATATTTCTGTTAGTTTTAGTTTTAACAGAAAACTAAAATTGAGTCATTTGATAATCGTTCTTCTTTTTTTCTTTTATCAATAATTTTGAGAGTGTATGTATTTATCGTTTTTAAAATTATTTTCATTATAATATAATTTTTTAAGGTATAAATTTAGTACCATTTTATTTTATCAAGTCATCATTTTCAGAAAAACAGAAACTCGGTAAGTTATACACTAAAATAATTTAATAGTATAAATTTAAATCATGCTCTAAGCCATTATGATAGATCAGAATCTAAATTTAAACTATTTTAATGTATGATAATGACTTGAAATGTATATCTCAAAAAACAAGTTTCTAGTCAAATAGAATGTTAAATTATTCTACAAACAAAATTATTCAAAGCTTTAAATTTATACAATATATGCAGAGAGATTTAGAAACTGCGGTAAGCGACAGATATTTGAATAATGCACAAAATACAAGATACAATAAAATGTATATTTATTTATTATGAGATAACAAAAACTAAATAATACAATAATGACATGCTTATTTTGTTATGGGTAAAGTATACTTTTTGTCCCTGAAGTTTACTAAAAGTTTTAAAATTACCCCTAAGTTTCAATTTGTTTCAATTTTATCCCAAAAGTTTTCGATTTGCATCAATTTTATCCCTGAACGTTAACAGCGTTGAAATCACTAACAGACGTTAGTGACGTGGCAATAAAGGAGTTCTATGTGGCAACTATGTGTGTGAGTCATTTCTAAAACGTTTTTTAAAATAATTTTTAATTTTTTGTTTAAAAATTTATATTACAAAAATGATATGGCTAAAAATCACAACCTCAAACCCTAAAATTAACTTCTTCATTTACGTCTTCCTCTTCATCTTCTTCACTGTGTGTAAGAATAAGAAACCCTAACCAATGGCTTCCCAAGGCTCGGTATCATCACAAAAAAGCAGTCGGAGACGACGAACGCTTATATGCAACTGTGGTGAACCCCCTGTACTGAGATGGTCGAAGACAGCAGAAAATCCCGGCCGGAGATTTTGGGGCTGTGTATACTTTGATGTTAGTTTTGAGTGCTTTTTATTTTGATGTCTTCATGAGTTTCTTCAAGTTTTTTTTTTGTTTATGTTGCAGATTGGGAAGGAGTGCACATTTTTTTCCTGGGCAGATGGAGTTGCAGAGACAGAAGAGGCTGAGGTTGCAAAGTTTCTCTGGCGATGTTCCTTACTGGCAAAGGGAAGACAAACGGGTTATGTTTGAAAAAGGATGCCAATTGATTTACTTGGTATAACTCAGCTATGGGTATTTTGGGGGTTTCACATTTCTTGCCACATCACACACTATACTTTGCCATATCACTAACGTCTGTGAGTAATTTAAACGGCGTCAACTTAAAGGATAAAATTGATGCAAATCGAAAACTTTTGGGATAAAATTGAAACAAATTGAAACTTAGGGGTAATTTTGAAACTTTTAATAAACTTCAGGGACAAAAAGTATACTTTACCCTTTTGTTATTTAATGCAACTATCGATCGTTGGCATGAGACACGTGTATGAGGGATTGTTTTTCAAAAGTTCTTGTAAATGATTTTGTTAAATGGAAAAATTGCTTAGAACAAGATACGTTACATACTCACTTTTTGACTTTTGTATACTGTGAATATTCTTGCAATTGAAGCATATTATTATACAGTTATATCAGTTAATATGATCTAACACTATACCAAAATTTGGATGCAATTGGAATTTTTACTTTGAACAAGCGATCTTGAAAACATTTTTTATGGGAGCCAAACATATAATTAAGATATAAATTATGTGTCATGAAATTATTTTTTTTTCAAAAACTTAAATTCATAGGAAAAGGCATTGGATATATCTCTAACATTATGTCAACAATTATTTATGTTCAAATTAAAAATATTAATATTTTTTATCTTTCAACCATTATAACTTCATAATTATAGAATTGTAATAAATTATAATTAACATAATAACATCTAAAATTACAATAAATAGATATTTTTGTTTTTAATTTCTAAATTATTTTTTTAAAATATTAATGTTGTATTATAACATATTAAAATTACTAAAATAGTATGAAATCATTTGTTAATATTATTTATTATTTCGTAATTGGATTTCATTTTATAAAATCATTATAATTTACAATTATTAGCTTGTCTTTCTAATTATAAACTTAAGAAATATTATTTATAATTATAATATAAAATTAAGATATAAATAAATAAAAATAAAAAAGATTTAATTTCATTAAAAGAAAGAGAAAAAAAATATCTCTCTCATGGACAATAAAAGAAGAGAATGTGGTTGAAGTAAGAATTCAATCTATGACTAACATTGTGAAGAACTTATGAGAAGAATGAACATTAATCCAACAACTTTATATATATGAAACAAGTGAAAACTATTTTTTTATAAAATTTTTGGGAGGACATAATCCCATTGTCTTAAACTCTGTCTTGATTGTTGGATGATTAATTTTTTATTATGTCTAAATTTACTTTTAGGATTTTTATTTTTTTTACCAAAGATAGGAGACTCGAACCCGCAACCTCTTAATTGAGTATGGGAAGACTATGCCATTTGAGCTATTACTCATTGGCAAATTTACTTTTAGGATTAATCACAAAATTTATTACATAGATATATCGTTTTTAAATATCTAACGCAAAACATAATGTTTAAACAACTTAAAAAATTATACCAAAAAATGTCGCTGCTTCTATAAATACCAACTCCGAGACTTGTATCAAATGGTTTCTTTCCATGAGAGTTCTATTAAATTAAATGTAGATGGTTCAATTTTTTCTCATACAAATAATGCCGCATGTGAGGATATCTTCAGGAATTTGATAGGGTCTTGCATCACGAGCTTCGCTTGTAATTTGAGGACAGCCTCGATCATGCATGTCGATTTGTAAGCTATTATTAAGGGGTTCTAAATTGCAGTAACAAATGAATTGACTCATGTGATTGTGCAATTGGATTCGCAAATGAAACTTGTCTGGGAAGGATGCCCTATGTCGCACCTGTGTTACTCCTTTATACAGAATATTATTGTTCTTGTTCGTAGAATTCACCATGTGAGGTTGGTCCACATCCTCTGGGAAGCAAATGTTTGTGCAGACGTCATGGCCAAGAAGGGTCAGCAGCTTGACATTAGATTATATTTGTTTGATCATCATATTCTTGAGCTTTATTTGTCATTGTTATTTGATTGTGCTGGGACTTACAAGTTTAGAGACTCTGCGTAGCCGTATTTTGTTTTTTGTGTTTTGGGGTCCCTGATCCTCTTTCTCTCATAAAAAAAATAACTATTCGTGGGTTTATTTGGGAAGTTTCAAAAACTATTTTTTTGAACTTTTGACTTATGAAAGTAGAAAAATTAATATCTAGTGCAATTTTTAAAATTAAATTGTAACTTTCTAATAAGCTATTTAAGTGCTTATGGATAAATTAAAAAAAATGACTTCTCTCAAAATAAAAAACTTTTTATCATATTTTTTTTAAAATAAACATTTTTAAAACAAAAAAACTTATTTATAAGTTACGAATAAAGATTGATGGCGTTAAAAAAAAAAGAGAAAGAAAGAGATATATATAATGGAAAAAAAAAAGTGCTTGTGTAAGAAGACTTGAACTAAGAATCGGAGCATTTTGAAATGACTTACAAGAGGAGTGAACACTAACTCAAATTTCTTTTATACATATGTTGCAATGGTAATAATTTTTTTATAAAATATTTGGGGGTTAAAACTTATATCAATATCACTATTTTTTCTCTATTGATTCCATATCCCTATAATGAAAAGAACTGTATGCAGTATTAAAAAACGGAGATGACATTCAAATTTACAATGTAAGAACAAAAATACATTATATGGAACATAAAAAAATGGAAATGGCATTCAAATTTACAATGTAAGAACAGAAATGCATTACATGGCTTTCAAATAAGTTAGAATCAATCGGCTTCCACCGACTGTTTACAAGAATATATAACAATTACACATTAAACTCTTTTCGTAGATAAATAAACAAAGCATATAATATTAATTATATTTTTGTTCATACCAACACACTCACACACTCACTTAGCATACAATTATTTGGATTCATTACATATTTTAGTATAATGAAACAAATTATTGAACCAATACACTGTGCAATGATATAGATTAGTGCACGTGTTATAGTAATAACATTTTTTAATAATGCTATTAATGTGACAGTGGAACTCATGTGAATTTCGAAGAATAGACTTGTGCGCATTAGGAGTAAATATAATAGAAAGAATATTACAACAGGGACTAACAGTTTGGGATCAACTTCATTTGAGTCCAAGCAGCCCATTATTAAGGGTGTCTGCAAATACATTAAAAAGAAGTTGAAAATTAGCTCCGTCAGCGATGCTATCCATGTCTGAAACAAGAAGAAGAAAATAAAATAAAATATCATTCTTTGTTATCCAAAACAATTGTTGCAGACACAAAAATGGTTTTTGAAGTGGAAAATAAAGAGCTATGTTTGTTGGGGCACAAAACATAGTCCAAAAAAGTAACCCGTCTCTCTCTCTCTCTCTCTCTCTCTCCCACCGTTTTCTTTTTTTTCTTTCTTCCCTTGTTTTTGCGCCGAAAACCCCAGATCTGGTCCTCTCTCTCAATCTCTCTGACTCTGTCACCGACGGCATTTTTTGGCCACTCAACGTCTCTCTTCACTCAGTGTCTTCTCGTCACTCTCTCACAGTCTCACCTCTCTCCGGTCTCGCTGGTTGTGAATGTGTAATTTGGAAGAAAGAAATTGAAAAGAGAATTTAAGAAAGGCAAACTATGGGATTACCTCTATTGAGAGGAAGTCGTGGGCACCGATTAGGACAAGAAATTTGTGCCAAATTACTCGAACAGCAGCCATTTACGAGATGGTTGAGTAAGTGACGGATCCTATTTAATTTATCCTGCTGGTGGTTTGATTTTCTTTTCTTTGTTCTCTTATCAAATGTGATACACACGTACGTTGATATTCTGTTTTTCCTTCTCGGTGTAATGTAGTCAGAATCAATGTGATATAGGTTTCTCTCCACTTTCTTTGTTTACTAAATTGGTATATAGGTAGCACTGTAGGTTGGCTCCTTTCGATGTCATGTATTCTGAAACAGGGTCCCTTCAACCATGTGATGTTCTTAAGTTCATCTTCTCGCACTCCTTTTCTCTTTTTCTTTATTCAGAAACCATGTGATGTATAGTTGAGTGTTCATAACACCTTTTGTTTTGCGAGGGGTAATCTCTTTTTCTTTCTGTGTAATGTAGTCAGAAATAAAGTGATGTTCTTAGGTTCATCGTGGGTGAGCCTAGCTTAGAATATAATAAGCTTAGCTTATGTGAATCTCAATCATATCATAAACTTACTCACCTTAATAAACTGTTCTAGTGTCAATGATTTTTTTTTTGTACTTAAAAAAATAACATAAAAATGTATTGATTACTATTTTAAACTAGGTTGTTGATGATCTTCAAGAAAGTTGGAGGCTGATGGGATAGTAAAGACCTCTTGATGACATTGTTATTATACCAAATAGAAATCTGTTGTGATGTCTCTTCTCTGGTTATTGTCGTAACTGTTCGTGATTGTACTTTCTTGTCAGATTGTACTTTCTGTATTTGTGAGTGGAGATCTACTTCTAAAGCTTATAACTAACATGTTTCAGAATATATTTATTGATACATATGCATCATTAACTTACTTGACGCTCAAGTTCTTCTTTTAATTTGTGACATATGCTGTTCTAGGTTAAGCTCTCTTCCAGCCAAAGGATTGTGTTGCTTAATTACAACAAAGACACTAAGCAAATTGATTTTCGACATTATTCGATAAGATTACAACCAGTAGGTGTTTCACGCAGAATAAGAAAATTTGTGCAGAACCATCAGGTGCCAGATCTAAGGAATCTTCAAGATGTGAGTGATTTCGTGACAAAGGAAGTCCCTTGCTTATCTACTTAAACCTTCGTTTTCCCATTTGGAGAATGGATATAATCCATTTCTAACATTTCCACTCATTATTTCCTTCTTCAAACTGGTAAATATGATATTTTTTAGGAGTAAGATTTGTATTGAATAGATCCTATTTAACTTGCTCTTAATTTTCATATGAATTGTATTATGCACAAAAAATAAGAATGCTTTTTTTGTTTTTCCTTTTCATTCTATTGATTCTCACATCCACTTTGATTTTTAAGAGCTGGCTATGGATCAGAAAGTGAGGCAGAGGAAGAAGCTGCAACTGTAACTTTGTCTAGCGATGTTGGTAGGGTTAACCGTGCTTCGAAAGCTTCAAGAAATTGGTCCCAGGATGACTCTTCAACTAGTTAAAGTTGAAAAGGGACTTCGTTCAGGAGAAGTCCTTTTCAGTGAATATGGTAGGTATATCATCTTGCAATTGCATATCCTTGTTATCTGTACTTCCTCGGAAACTCGCAAATTCATTCATTTTCTTTTCTTTCCTATTCCTTAATCGTTCCTTAGTCCTTCTTTTATATGTATCTTCGTTTTAAATTCTCTACTAGTTTGCATCTTGTCTCTTAATGCCTTTTCCTTTTGAAAATACCTCCTTATCTCATTTCTTCTTCCCTGTTAGGGAAACCTGGTGACAAAGGAAAACATGATTATGAAGATAATGAGATGCAGGACAATGAAGATGAAGATGATTCAAAAGGTAGTGAAGATCAAGATGGCAATGGTTCTGAAGTTGATGAAGATGAAGGCCATGAAGAACTTGATTAAGGGAAATGGTGATATTCAGTTTTCGTGTTCTGAAAGTTATGAATTAATTAATGATTAGAAAGTTGCCACCAGAAAATTTTCATTAACCATTCTAGTGGCCTCATATAAAATTTTGTTTGGGTTATATATAAATTTTGTTTGAAGCAGTTAAGTTCATATATAGTTAGAGTAACAAAAACCGGTTTTAACTCTTCTCCAGTTAAGACACTTTTTCCAGGTAGTTTATTTGGCTGAAACTTAGTTATGCCAATTCTATTATCAACCATAAACAGGACTCCTTTAAAATGTTAGGCTTTAAAAATTGGACCTTGATGTTATGGATATATCTAAATAATTGTAGAGAGATATAAAATGGGCAAAATATTGGATTGAAACTGGAATACAAAATTTTAATTAAATAACGTTCTTTATTAAATATATTAAATTTACGCAATGCAGTAAACGAAACATAATAAATATGCGACGATGTGACATGTATAAGTCTTTCTATAATCAATCAAATTCAACCAAGTTAGTACAACTTCAAGAAAACAAAATTTGCATATGGGTCACCATTTTTCTTTTTCTGTGTTTCCTTAGCACAAAATTTTCTATTGTAAAGCACAAAAAGTTATGGACATAGCAAAGAAATTTGTGCACGTAGCACATACATTTTTGTATAAAACACAAATTTATTGATATAACTTAGAAAGTTTTGTAATAGCACAAATTTTTACTCAGTAAAAAAATTTTTTCGCACAAATTTTGGTTACGAGTGTAATTTGTTAGTTGAATGAATTAATGTTTTGGACACGTAGTCTTTCAAAAATTTGTATTGTGCATCAAAAATTTGTGTGCTTTGCGAAAAAAATTTATGTTCTGTGTACCAAAATTTTTATATTGTATGTATTTTGTTGTTTGGATGTTAATATTTTGGATATATAGTTTTTTAAAATTTTTGTACTATATACTAAAATTTTTTACATTATACACCAAATATTTGTGTTATGCGTATTTTGTTAGTTGAGTGTCAATGTTCTGGGTATGTGGTTTTTTAAAATTTTTTGTTGTGCATCAAATTTTTTTTATTATGCATCAAGATTTCTATGCTCTAATTTTTTAAATATATATTAAAAAAAAAAAGACGAACATAATAATGATAGTGATAAAGAAAGAGATGGAATAAAAAAAGAAAAAATCAAACAAAATAAGTAGCATCATAACTTTCAAAAATGAAGCGCGCTATGACAACATGGTTACATAAAGTTTAACGCCTAGTTTTATTAATAAATGTTTATGTAACTTTTGTGCAATAATTAGATAATAAGAATTAATCAATTTTAAAATAATGTTAGTTATATATATAATTGAGAAATCAAAGTTCTTTTGTCAATTGATATTGTTGTAAAATTATTTGCTTTACTATTTATCGGCTAAGACTAGAAACACCTTAAATATGTTCCAGTAAACATGATCCAATGTTTTCAAAGACCACAATTCCAGTGGGTTGTTTTATATTGAAAAGAACGATCACCGTTATAACTTAGAAACCATTAATATCTTTTCCTCCAACTTATCAATTACGAATACAAGAATAATTATATTTATTAAATTGTTTTTTGAGAAAAGTATTTATTTGTTTGATAAGAAAGAGAACCTAGCAAAGTTCCCCAAAAACAGCATCAATTTTTGTTTCTCGAACTAGCTCGTCCCAAAATCCATGCTTAGTTGAGGGACTTTGTTCCTACAACCAACCACATTTTTCATCCCTCAAAGTCTCAACCTGTGCACCCAGTCTGATTCCTTTTTATATAAAACAGATGCCCTTTGCAGCCCAATTTTATTTTATATTTTTTCGTTATCTTCTTTTTCAAGTGATTTTCAAAATGGAAATGTTTATGTGGAAAGAGACTAATGGGTATCATCATGATCAATTTGCATGTGGATATGGTAAAAAGGTACCCAAAATGATGTCTTCTCGTGCATCACCTCCTATTGCACTTGGATGCATCCAACATTCTATCTCCAAAATGGACACGTTAGCTGGCATTGCAATCAAGTATGGTGTTGAGGTACTAGATTATCTTTTTAGGAATTTCGTGATGAAAATGGCACTTATAAATCAGCCTTCATGCATGTCATGTATGTAACTGTTTTATTGTATATCATATGAGACATTATTCACGCAATAAACTCTTAGATATGTGATTAAAGTTTTGTAGTACCATATACCAATCACTTATCATATGCTTTAATCATTTATTAGATTTAATTAGACTTTAAGAATATAAATTTGACCAATATTATTATCTGCAAAACTCTGAAACAATCTTTTGGCATCCTGCAAATAGTATTTAAAATAATTGTTGAATTTTTTTTGTTTGCTTCTTTCTCTCTAAAATTTTGAACATTTTAATTTGCTTTGGGAAACTGTAGGTTGCAGATATAAAAAAGGTGAACGGGCTTAGGTAACATTAACATGTTTGTCTCTCAATTTCTTTACTTTGATATGAACATAACCTGGGTAAATATATTTGAGTAATTAGATTTTATGTACTAGTTTTTACAGATTTCAATACAAACTTCCCTTCAAAATCATTGTGGACCGAGTATTTATTTTTCATTAGCATTTTTAAGCTCCGATTTTTTAACATGCTCTAAAACGCGTCGTTTTGTGCCCGGAACCTAACCCACCCACTAATCTAACCTAACCCAACGAAGCCACTAACTCATGACTCAACTCACTCTCTGCACCGTTCCCCTCTCTCAACTCTCATTCTCTCACTGCTCTAGTGCTCTGTGCCTCTTCCTCCACCATTCGCTGCCTTCTCCGCCGTTTGCCTACTTCTCCTTCCTTTACTCTGATTCACGCCTCCAACTATGGATCCAGCGTTATCTGCTCCTTCCTTTACTTCTCCGCCGTTTGCCTACTTCGCTGCAGATTGCGTCTCTGCTCTGCTTCGTGCACTCATTCTCCACCGTTGTTGGGTACTTGCGTCGGCATCGGCGTCGGCGTCCCCCGATCTGAGATCCAGCGTTATCACGGAGGCCAGATCTGAGATCCACCTCTCCTTCCCGTTCACCGCCGCTACTCCGTCGATCTGTCTGCCAGGTACTGGTTTCTGCTCTTCTACTTGTTTTTTTTTTTTTTGTTGCTGTGTTTTGAGTTTTAAAGTTTGAATATATGATTTTATTTCAACTCACGATTTTGTTTTGCGTTTTAAAGTTTGAATATATGATTTTATTTGGGCAATGTCTTGCATGCGTCTGAATATATCAAGCAATTTCCTTCACTTATCATATCTATCATCGCAAAATTCATCTGTTTTGTATTGGGTGGCTTTGCTGCAATTCTGATCATCATAGCTTCTCTTGAGGAGTCTCTGCTCGAGGGCCATGTATGATATCTGTTTTAGTTTCGACAAAGTTATTCAGCATGTCATGACAATCATTACTTTATTTTTAACAAAAACTCATTGCAGATATTTGGCTGGAATCTGTTTTATTTAGTCTAAATATAATTTTATTGTATATTTAATTAAACAAGTTTTCTAATTCTGATTAAACTATTAAACCATTAAATCATTCATTTGACCGGTTTATTCATCGTTCTGGTTCTTACAACTTTTTTTTTGGGTCATGGGCTTAGTCCTACAAAGACCCGATCCGTCCAGAAAAGTGTTTTACATCTTTTTTTTAGAAATTTTTTTTTGGTCTTGGGCTAAGCCCTTCAACCCTACCCAAACCCAACAACCCACCCGCCCCAAATCCAGATCCCCTCTTTTACTCGGTGGAACTTGAACACAGTGCTCCCATGGCTTCCTTGTCAGACACACGGTCCTCTTCTCTTCAACACTTTCTTTCATTTTTTTTTCTTCATGTACATCAGTACATCTTTTTTTTTTTTTTGGGTCATTACAAACAAACTCACACACCCACTCACACACACTAACCTAGCTGCCACTGCTAGGATTCGAACCTATGTGACTTTAGTTGGAGGCAAATACTTTTGCCACTGGATGACATGCCTCAGCCACAGTACATCTTTAAACTTCATCATTTGCCACATCGATGCTACTGTCTTCGGACCTCGCACTGTTGCTTGGCAAATGGATAAGTAGTCCATATACTATGCATGCTAAGAAAGGGCCAACCCAAAAGATCCAATGTTCATTCCACAGTGACCCACCCCTTAGCAAAACTGGACCCAAACACCTTGCTGGGTTAAGCCCAACACCTGCATAGCCTGAGTGTCCAGTAATATTTGTTGACACAAACACTACAAATGTCACTGATCCAGCAGTCAACATACACCCGTTTCGTAACCCTAATTTATTTGACCTTAAGAGTAACACCAACTAACAGCACAATAAATGTACAAAAAAATTCTATAAGTAGTGCAAGTAGAGGCTTTGATCCTAGTCCTTTATGATGATCATCACTAATAACACATCCTCTTAACGAATATGTTTTTTGTAATTTTGGATCCATTATATATTTTATCATAATGAATCCAATTATAGAACCAATACACTGTGCAATGGCATACATTAGTGCACGTGTTATGGTAATAACATTTTTTAATAGAGAAATTAATGTTATTGTTGGACTAAGGTGTCTTCCGGACAATGAAACCGTTACTAGTAGGAGCCAAAATGATATAATAAAATAAAAACTGCAACTGGCACTAAGACAACAGGAGCTACTTTCTTCGACTCGACAATTATAATTGAGCATGTTAGCCCAAACATGAGTACGGCGGTAGCAGCTAACTCGATGAGAGTTAGCTTCCAGGTCTGAAACAAGAAGAAAATAAATTAAGATGTTAGAGATAGCATAATTTTTTATAAAAAAAACTGACAAAATCCCTTTCTTATCGGGAAAAAAAAAAACAGAGCATGTTGACAACCCAAAGCAATTGTTGCAGACAAAAAAAGATCTTTTGAACTTTTTTATCTCCAGATTTATCTTTTTTTCTTTTCACCTTTTTCTTTTTTCTTTTCTTTCCTTTTTTTTCCCTTGAAATTTTTGCTGCTAAATGTTGGTTTCAGGTGCACTAAATGTTGCTGCTGTCAGCGAAGAGTTAGCAGCACGGCAGCAAGATGGTGATGCCGGAAAGCCAACTGGTGGAGATTCACCGTTGGAGATGGAAGAGAAGAACGGTAGAAGATATCTTGCCATGCAAAGGTAACTTTTTTAAATTTAAAAATAAAAACTACTGTTTATTTATTTGTCTAATCTTCTATTTTTATTTCAAAACATTTTGAGACTCTTTCGATCAATATAAGTAAGATTTTAAAAAACTTAAATAATAAAAGTTTATTCGTAGAATCATAAATTTGATCGAGTTTATATAACTTAAGTATGAGATTACCTCCTTTGAGAAGAATTCTCTGCCTCCAAGAATCTTATGGAATGAATCCATGAATCGAGATTGATATGTCTGTGTTTCTTTGTTCTGTTCCATTCTAAAGATGTTTTTAGAACTGAATTTTGAACAAGAGAGAGAAACACCAAAGAAAGAACAGAGAGAATACACTATCTAAAGCTTCAGCAGTAGGGCATATATATACACACTACTGTCAATAATTTTTTTTGTACTGAAAAGAATAACATAAAAATGTATTGATTACTGATTACTATTTTGAACAAGGTTTTTGATGATCTTCAAAAAAGGAGTGTTTAGTTTTTTCTTTTGACCCATATTTTGCTAACAGATCTTGTTACTTATAACCTGCCTCTTTTTAAAGTTCGTTAACTAGAAATCAATTCATGTGGCTTTATTACTCGTTGACTAGTTTATTCTACACAATAGTTAAATGTAATTTTTATTTTTGGTTCTAAAACTGGTGGACAAGTCAATTTGATTTAAAAATGATTAATATCTCTACTTTAAAATAATGCGACTCATGTTAGTATTTAAGTAAATTTTTGTCTCAACTTTTAGTATAGTGATAATTAAATATCACCATAATAACAAAAATGTTTGGTAATAAAAAACAATTAGCTAAAATTTATATAAATTTTGTTTTTTTTTTTGTCTTTTTAATATTATCGTATTATAATGGCCAATTGACATAGTTAATATAGTTTTCGAAATTAAATTTTATGATTTAATTAGTGTGAATTAAAAAATAATTAATACGCTCTTTATATATTATTTACTGGTAAATATTGATGATCTTTGCATTATTGAAGACCTAAATATTTGAATACAACCTTGGCCTAAGTCACATGTCATCATATTCTTTGTTATGTTGTCTAGTTTTGGTGAATATAAAGTATCAAATCTACTTGTTGGTGACTGATCAAATATAGAGACACAATTCAATAGTTGCATGCATTATTATTATTATCACTATCACGTGCATGTGTGTTAATTCGCTGTTCACATTATTGTAGAAATGATCAAATTATTGTCCTTGAGCAATCAATTTTTTATCACATATATGATGTCCTAGCTTTGAAATATTAAACATGTGTCTCTCATTTTATTCTAATCTCGTATAAGTAGAGTTGATTTAAAAATAATCTATTAACATCTCTCATTTTCTTTAAAAATAAATCACCAAAGTTAATATTAGAGCAACTTATTAATCTTGTTGATGAGATCTAAGTAAGTGGTATAGAAGCAATATTAATCTTGTTGTCATTAATTATTCATTATCCTAAAGAATTGAAAGATGGATAAAGTATGACAATGTGGGGATAGAATAGGATATGATGGACTACAGTTATTGGTTGTATTATTTGGCTCCCACACGATTCATTTTGTTCAACATGATTTTGGTTTTTCTTTCCTAGCCATAAACATTATTATTAAATGTGGGTAAAGTGGTAAACATTACTCTCTTGTTAATGTGTTAAGACTAAAGAGAGCAACATGCAACATGATCTTCATGCTATACGATTTAATAAAGCATGAAATTGATCTAATAGCTATATTTTCTAACATATTATAATAGCCAATTCACATGGAGAAAGAGATAGAGAAAGAAAAAAGGAGTGCGAGAAGGAGACAAACATTAAAATGAATGCTACCTATATTGCTACCGATATCTAATCAAAGGACGTTTTGATACCAATATTGATACAGTAGAATTTGGAGGGAATAATTGTAGTAGAGTAGGGTAAAGAAAGAAACTGGAAGCATGTGATGAGTAAGCTTATGATATGAACGGCAATAATTTCACAGTTCCAGTGACACTAATAAGAAGCTATATATTAAGGTGAGTAAGTTTATGATATGATTAAGATTCATATAAGCTAAGCTTATTATATGTTGGGTATTGTATATCTTCTAAGCTAGATCACCGACGATGAATTTAAGAACATCACATTGTTTCTGACTACATTACACAGAAAAAGAAAAAGACATTATTAAGGTACATGTGTAGCAGTTTTCCTCTCAAAGCAAATGGCATTACCTTTCATTGAATTCGTAAAAAATGAGAGACACATGTTTAATATTTTAAAGCTAGGACATCATATATGTGGTAAAAAATTGACAGCTCAAGCACCATTATTGATTTGAGATTTGTTTTTGTTGTAGCAGTTGCTAGTAGGGTGCCGTCTATGGAGGCTAGATATGATAGAACCTATGAGAGTTTGACAGTTGGAAGAGAGATGGTTTTGATTTGGATTATGACCACCTTAATCGCAATAAATTTGTTAAGCAGTCACGCCAAAGAGATCTGTTAGGAAACGGCCATGGACGCCGCCCAGATCCATGACCCTGGCTCGGAACTTTCGAAACTGCACCGCGTGCGTACGGCGCCAAGGCTAAGACCAATTTTCCATCTTATTTATGAATTTATAAGCATTCGTAAACTATTTTTAATTTCCTATAGGTTGAGGACTTGAGGTAATGCGTTCTTTTTAATCAATCATGATGCAAGTTCAATTATTAAATTGAGATTGTTGCTAGGAAAGCTCAACCTTTATTGAGAGGAAGTCGTGGGCACCGATTAGGACAAGAAATTTGTGCCAAATTACTCGAACAGCAGCCATTTACGAGATGGTTGAGATGAATCAATATTTCTCTCTTCTTTTCTCAGTGGGAAAATACTCAAAAAGAAGGTTGGTTGAGATGCTGAATTACTTGAGTAAGTGACGGATCCTATTTAATTTCTTTTCTTTGTTCTCTTATCAAATGTGATATATGATTGAGTAAGCGAGGAAACTGCTACACACGTACGTTGATATTCTGTTTTTCCTTCTCCGTGTAATGTAGTCAGAATCAATGTGATATAGGTTTCTCTCCACTTTCTTCCTTTACTAAATTGGTATATAGGTAGCACTGTAGGTTGGCTCCTTTCGATGTCATGTAGTCTGAAACAGGGTCCCTTCAACCATGTGATGTTCTTAAAGTCATCTTCTCGCACTCCTTTTCTCTTTTTCTTTATTCAGAAACCATGTGATATAGGTTTGTCTCCACCATCTTCTCTCCACTTTCTTTGTTTACTAAATTGGTATATAGGTAGCACTGTAGGTTGGCTCCTTTCGATGTCATGTATTCTGAAACAGGGTCCCTTCAACCATGTGATGTATAGTTGAGTGTTCATAACACCTTTTGCTTTGCGAGGGATAATCTCTTTTTCTTTCTGTGTAATGTAGTCAGAAATAAAGTGATGTTCTTAAGTTCATCGTGGGTGAGCCTAGCTTAGAATATAATAAGCTTAGCTTATGTGAATCTCAATCATATCATAAACTTACTCACCTTAATAAACTGTTCTAGTGTCAATGATTTTTTTTTTTGTACTTAAAAAGATAACATAAAAATGTATTGATTACTATTTTAAACTAGGTTGTTGATGATCTTCAAGAAAGTAGTGTTTAGATTCTTCTTTTGACCCATATTTTGCTAACAGATCTTGTTACTTATAACCTGCCTCTTTTTAAAGTTCGTTAACTAGAAATCAATTCATGTGGCTTTATTACTTGTTGATTAGATTATTCTACACAATAGTATTGTCTATCATTTTTAAAACTGCTTGGTATAATTGAACTGTCTCCCTGAATAGATTTTACATACAATATTATGAATTTACACATCCTCGTTTATTTTTTACCAAAAATATAACAAAAATTGTTACTTTTAAAAATGTCGCAATCTTATATATAAAAATACAAAATCAAATTCAACATTTTCAAAAGCCACATATATAGAATAACTACCTTAACTTGAATATGATAAAAATACAAAATCTTATTGAATATGATAAAAACATAATTATTAAAATAAAATAAAACAACATTGAATAACTACCTTAACTTGAATCAATTTAAAAATAAATCTTGCAAAGACCAAACATAAGTTATAATTTTATCTAACATTATTATACTTATTATTTGTGTATTTTATAGTACTATTGAAGTAAATACAAAAAGTATTGAATTGTTAGGCATAAAGTTGATTGATGTGATATTCTAAAATTAAGAATTACCAATAATATTTCTTTTTCAGTAAAACAAATTATATAAAAGTAACTTCATGTCTTTGAACTATAGTATAAACTTTTTATTGGTTTTTATTTTTTGAAACAATCTAGCATACCCATCTTTCAAAAATTATTTTTAGAAAATGCAATTGTAAAAACAAATGAATAACCAACTTATTTCATGTGTCTATAAAAAAAATTAAAAATACTTTAATCTACAAATTAGGATCCAACACATGTGATGCTTATAATAAGAAAAAATAACTTATAGATTTTTAGTCTTTCCATTTTGAGAGTAGAAAGCATTTGAACCCTTGTGAAAAATTAGGATACTAAATTATAGGTTTTATTGATTATGATAAAAAATATTTTTAAAAAATAAAGATTACCTTTTTTATAATAGAAAAAAAATACATTATGAGTAATACATACTCTTTTAAAAATTAGTTAAAATCTTCATTTATTTTTATTTTTTTTTTTAAAGGAGGAAGCTGAAAACTTTCAGAAAAATTTACAAACTATCAAAAGGTGTTTCCCTTGCACTTTCAAAAGAAATAACTTACTTTATGTGTTTAGTGCTTCCAAAACTTTTAGCTAAATCCAAACCAATGATATATCTAAATAGGCACTTTTAATTTTTAAAAGATGTTATTACTATAATTCGTGCACTAATGACCATATAATAGAGAACCAGCATATTTGATGTATAGGTATTTTTAAATGAAATGACCATTATATCCTGTGGTAAAAACTCTAAAGTTTAAAGTTATTGTCATTAATTAAACTTTAATACTGGTTAAGTGAAATTTAAAATTATTAATTACATAAAAATCTGCAAGAAAAAATAATTTTACACGGTTTCTAGTTGATATGGTTTTTTACCTAATAATTATGATTTTATATATGGAGAAAAAAGAGTGAAATACCAAATTTACAAGTCTTATCATATAATATCCCCTCTTTGCATTTATTTGTTCTATAAAAGGCCATCCATTTCTCTCTTCCTCTTCATTGCATCATATACTTGATCTTACTCAAGTGTTTCACCAATCCTTTTGAGTAGTTTTCCATTGAGAAAAATGAGAGAAATCTTGCATATTCAAGCTGGTGAATGTGGGAACCAAATAGGAGGAAAGTTTTGGGAGGTTAGTGCGACGAACATGGGTTTCACTTTCTAGAAGACACTGAGTCTTGCGATAACTTTAATATCATTATTATACTAATGTATGTCATTACACAGTGATATTAAAATTATTGTTGGACTAAGGTGTCTTTTAGAAAAGGAAACCATTATTAGTAGGAGTTTAAATGATATCAAAAACACTGCAACTGGGACTAATAGATTAAGAGCAACTTCTTTCTACTCTTGTGGCAACTAACTCGATCATTGTTGCCTTTTATGTTTGAAGCAAGAAGAAAATAAAATAAGACGGAGATAGTATAATTTTAAAGAATAAACCTTTTTTTTAACGAGGGTAAACTTCTTTGGGATTTCTGGTTTTTTCCGGGTTGGTCCGGATCTGTCCTGCCTTACCTTCGTCAAAAAATAAAGTTTGAAGATGGTAAATATTTTATTCTTTAAAATTTGTATGATATTTATTTATTGTCTTCAGAAGGTTTTTGTCATCGCACACACTCTCTCTCACTTTCACTGCATTGAATTGTTATTCCTTTTGCTTTTTCTCCGTTGAAAAACCTCGATGATTTAATTAAAGAAAGATTTATGTTTGATTATTAAACCGGGTTATCATTGTGATTGTTTCAATATAGCTTTATATTGGTGATTAGGTTGTGGATGCAATTCAAATATATAATTTCTTTTAATATGATTAGCCTCAACAGAAAAAAATAATTAATTGCTTTCCTTTACTATAAACTGCAATTAAAAGCCAAAAAACCAACCGTATAATTGTTGACCTGTTTTTAACGCCTGTTTGCTGTGATATCGGTTTTCAATCTCTTGGATACGAGTCTTTCATCTAATATTACTATGTAAGGCTCCTTTTGTTTCTGCCGAGGGACTAGATGCAGGTTCCGTCTGTTTCTGCCACCGGCGACTGACGAGCTTGAGTGCGAGACAGTGAGTGAGACCAGAGTAGAGAGCGCTTGAGTGCCACACCACCACCCGGAAGAGGGGTGAGAGAGTGACGAGAAGTGACTGAGTGAAGAGAGACGTTGAGTGGCCAAAAAACGCCGTCAGTGAGAGAGGTACAGATCTAGGGTTTTCGGCGCAAAAAAAAAAAAGAAAGAAAAGAAAAATGAAAACGGTGAAAGAGAGAGATAAATCTGAAGAACAAAATGGAAGGAGTAGGAGAAAATGGTATGAGATTGCTGAGCCTTATTGATAGACACTGCCTTATTCAGATTTATGAGACTATGAGTGCGAAAATGATGGAGCTGCCTGAAATGAGTTAATTTTGACTTTGGGCCATGTTTTGTGGCCATCAAACATATCTTTTCAGTTTCTAATTCAAAAGATTTTTTTGTGTCTGTAACAATTGTTTTTTTTTTCTAAGATAAAAAAGGGCTCTTGTCAGTTTTTTTTTTAATATATATTCTTATACCATAATTTAGTTCTTAGCTTGCATTGCAGTGGTATAAGAATATATATGGTTGGCCGATAGTAAAATATTTTACATCAATTTTATTTACATCTTTAAATTTGATCATTTGGGACATATGATTCTACTATCTTCGGAAGTCGCACTATTGTTTGGCAAATGGATAATTATTTCATATATTATGCATGCTAAAAAAGAGCAAACCCAAAAGATCTAATGTTCATTTCTCAGTGAAGATGGCCAGATGGACATGAGTTAAAATAGGTTTGTAATTGACTCAATTTCTTAGAATTGCTTTCTCAAATGATCTTCAAGTTTGAAGATGGCATGAGCCCAAGGCCAACAGAGGGAAATAACACCAAATAATTATATGCCAATTTTGTCTATTTACAGAAAGAGTTCGATGTGTATTTGTTATATTCTGTTAAACAGTTGGTGAAAGCCGATTGATTCTAACTTATTTAAAAGTCATGTAATGCATTTCTGTTTTTACATTGTAAATTTAAATACCATCTCCATTTCTTTATGGTGCATATAATTCTTTTCATTATAGGAATGTGTAATCAATACAGAAAAAATAGGGACATTGATATAAGTTTTACCATCCTTGTTAAGTAGAAATTCCAATGCATCAAAATTCTGGTATAGTGTTAGATCACGTTAACTGATATAATTGTATAGTAATATGCTTCACTTGCAAGAATATTCACGGTACACAAAAGTCAAAAAGAGAGTAACATGACTTTTAGTTCTAAGCAATTTTTCCAGTTAGCTAACAAAGCCAATTCTTGGCCTAATATATCTCCTTCAATAAAATAATGAAAACAAAATCATAATGAAGAGTTACCGTTTACAAGAGCTTTTGGAGAATAAATCCTCCAACACGTGTGTTTGGTAACTGATAAGTTTGCTGTGGTATTTGAATATGACCATACGAAGTAATGCTGCATAATTATAAGAGTAATAAATTAGGCAATGTGTGGAGATCATGGCTGCAGATTATTTTTACAATGATTGTGGTTATGCGTGAGGTAATATCATTTGGCCATTACAATACAACTTTAGGAAGCACAAAACCACATGGATTAAAATGCAATTTTTATTTTTCTTTTTTTATGCCATGATAAAACAGCCTAATTTCTGCACAGTACAACAGGAAGTGATGATCAACATACCCAAATAAACCAGGAAGTGATTGCTGACTAATAACTCTTCCATCCCCATGACATTTTCTAAATTTCCACATTCATAAATATCCCCACAGCATACATACAAACTTGACAAGTCATGCTACTAATTAATAGTTTCCATATGTTATATATTATTATGATATGATTATTATTTCTTAAGTGTCATTATACTTGGGAGGAGGTTATGCTGCTGTTTCAGCAGTTGATGGCTTGAGAAGTGAAGAAGAAGAACCAAGAGGCTCATGCACTACAGAGTTGGAAGAAACTGATATGGGATTTCCCTCAAGCTGCAACATAATACTTCCTAGTATTTCAGTTAACAGTTTCTTGAATTCTCATCTTCTTTAACCATCTTTGCATCATCTGCATTCATCATCTTGAACACTTCTCCAATAACCTTATCCATCTGCATATATAACAATCAACTGTCACAAAATTCACCTACCAACTTTTGAAACAGATCAAAATATTACTCCCTCTGATTTAAAATACCTGTCAATTTGGATAAATCATGGTCCGAACTAACAGTTATAAATATATAAAACAACTTCGATAAATTATTTGGGATCATACCTCTTCAATTGCACCAAATGGTGGTAATCCAGCAGATGGAGACACTCCATCTACTGCTAGCCGTAGATACTCCTTTGAAATTTTTCCATTCTTATCTTTAGGCAAATTCTCTACAACTGAATTCAAAGTCTGCATATCCAACAATAGATTGGTCAACTGAATGCAAGATTTTAACAAAAGTAAGATAATTAGTATATATAATATATAATATGATCCTAATTTATAAAGAAATGAATTAACCTTGTCAAATTCAAACTTGTTGGATAGTAGTCTCTTAACACCAGATCCATCAAAGGTGTTTTCGCTATGAGCAACAATGACAGGTTGCTCCTTAAGCCGTTCAGCTGCACTTAATGCAACTTTCTTAAACCCCTCCAAAAATGTCTTTTGATTTTCAGAAGCAAGAGGCTTATCCCAATCAGGTCCACCTTGAGATAACAGTACAGGTTCCACAATGTTGCTAAACACCTAAATAGATTAACATAAACCAATAAGTACAAAATGAACTTAGCATTACTGTGTGTGTAAGTCAACAATTAACCGACTTCGACTATATGAATCAAACGATGTCAGAATACAGTGGACAGTAAGTACAAAATGAACTTAGCATAAGTGTGTGTAAAATATTCAGTTCTAAGAAGTCAATAATTAACAGACAAACAAATAAGAACTTAGACTACACAAATCGAACGGGGTCAGAATATAGGGTCATGTACTTGATCAAGGCAAACAAAGTTTGTAACAAAGGTTGGTATTTGATGATTACTCAAGAATCTGAAGCAGGATGAATTCCTTGATCAACAGTGAGTTTAGAGAAAGAGCTGTAACTATATGGTGACGAAGTGATTTTTGAGGGGAACCAATCTGAGAGAATATGGATGCTATTTCAGCTTCATAACTTGGACCATTAACAAACTCAAGAAGATCTTCACCATCAATGCGTAGAATTACAACTGGATCTCTCTTCAAACCAGCAGCCATACCCAACAGAATGTCTGACAGAACCTCCTTGAACTCACTCTTGCTCACTTTTTCTTGCTTGCCATGTGTGAACTCATTCAACATCTATGAAACAAAAACCCCATTGGAGCACTAAAACAAACATCTCATATGCGTTAATCCTGATTCATATGGTACATTGCTTTTACACGTCACAATAATATCCTTAGAATCATATTGCTATATGTTGTGACTAATGTATCTTATGCTTTATATATTTATCCTTTTGCTGTCTTTAGCACATATAGTTATATTTGTTAGCTGAGAAATTTTACTTTTTCCAAAAGCATGCCACAAAAAAGAGCAACTTTTTTTGTCCCCAGAATATGACATTGCCTTCAAAATGCAGCTGGAAGCAAAACTTTCCAAACATACGTCGACTTTTTGTTACTACGAACTCTGAAAGTCTAATAACTCCAAACTTTCTAGCATTTTCTTAGTAAGCATAGTAGTTAATTAGTTTTGAGGTATGATTTGAAGTTTGAACAGCGCAAATAATCAACACTTTGACACACTAATATTTTTAGTTTCCAGCATGTTCCTTAACCAGATTCTTCCTTATATATGTTGATAAGAAGATAGGCACAAAAAGGTGAAGTTACAAAAAAGAAATCAATTGCAAATTTGTAACAAAAAAAGAGGGGTAAAGTACTAAATTGGTCCTAGCTTTGGGCGTAATTCTGTTTTGGTCCTTAAGATTTAAAGTGTTCTATTTGAATCCAAAAAAGTTTCATTTAGTATCAATTTAGTCCCACAGTGAGGTCAAAATTAAATAATTAACAAAATGTCCTACATAACAACAGTTCAAAAACAAAATCCATAATCTGGAGAACAAGTACAAGCTCCAGAGACACAAAATTAACCACTCAATACATTTATTTATCATTTTCTTTAGTTTTATAGAAAATCTTACCACTGTTAATATGTATAACAATTAATATATATTGATATTGAAAAATAATCTTACTAAAATTTTTTATTTAATGTTAAAACAATAAATATAGATATCGAAAAATTAATAGTAAAATATAAAAAAACTGTTAATGAAAATTTTGGTAAAATTATAATTTAATAATTAAAAAATTATTGAAGGGTATTTTAGAAAAAAATAATATAATTATTAAATTCTTTTAAAAATATAATTTAATCAATAAAAGAATAATTTATTAAAAAATATTTTGGTAAGCAAAATTTAATGATAAAAATTAAAATTTTTGTTAAAAATAATTTATTTTTCTTAAAAAATAGATAAAAGTTAACATTAGTTAACACAAAAAGTTTAAAATGGATTAAAGAGGAAATTTTTTTAAAAGTTAGAAGGGAGAAGAATGTATATTTATAAAATAGAGGGGAAGGGAGTGTCATTTTAGTAAGAGTAAAATTTTCTCTAATTCTAAATACTTGTTTCAGTAAAATGGCATATGCTTGTTGATTAATAAAATTACGTTGGTTTCAAGTTTTATACGTTTAGGTGTTTTTCTTTTCAACTTTACAATTTAACCCTCTCCTCATCGTTTACACTATTCTTAATTTCTTACACATACGTTTTGTAACATATAATACACACACTGACACAAACATTTACCTTATAGTTTAAATTTGATTGCCATAATATTGTTATATATCTAACTTGAACATATAACTACTACCTCCAATTCAAGTGTTGATAAAAGTAATTTTAAAAAATCTAACAAAAAGATGACAAAACAATTAATTGTTTAGCGTACTTTTGTTTCTTATATAACTAGATGACGTCATATAAAATTGTGGCTTAAATATTTCTGTTAGTTTTAGTTTTAACAGAAAACTAAAATTGAGTCATTTGATAATCGTTCTTCTTTTTTTCTTTTATCAATAATTTTCAGAGTGTATTTATCTATCGTTTTTAAAATTATTTTTATTACAATATAATTTTTTAAGGAATAGATTTGGTACCATTTTATCTTATCAACTCGTTCTCAAAAAAACAGAAATTCGATAAGTCATACACTAAGATAATTTAATAGTATAAGTTTAAATCATGCTCTAAGCCATTATGATATAGATCAGAATCCAAATTTAAACTATTAGATTACTTTAATGTATGATAATGACTTAAAATATATATCTCCAAAAAATAAAATTATTCAAAACCTTAAATCTGTGCAATATATGCGGAGAGATTTAGAAACTGTGGTAAGCAGCAAGTATCTGAACAATGCACAAAATACAAGCATGTAGACCTCATATAATAAGTCTCAAATTTATGTGAATTGTGATGATTAAGTTTTTATCTTTTTTCTTGTTTCTGATCCTAAAAGGCTACCCTGTCATTTATAGGATGTACCACATGAATGTACCTTTGTGTAGATTATGACTCTATGTAATAAAATGTATATTTATTTATCATGAGATAACAAAAACTAAATAATAAAATAATGACATGCTTAATTATTTTGTTATCTAATGCAACTATCGTTAGCATGAGACCCCTGTATAAGGGATTGTTTTTCAAAAGTTCTTGTAAACTGTAACTGTTGATTATGATTTCTTTTTTATTAAGGAGATACATTAGGTCAAGAAATGACTTTGTTAAATGGAAAAAGTTGCTTAAAACTAAAAGATATGTTACATACTCAGTTTTTGACTTTTGTGTACTGTGAATATTCTTGCAATGGAAGCATCTTATTATATAGTTATATCAATTATTAATATGATCTAACACTATGCCAAAATTTGGATGCAATTGAAAATTTTACTTTAGACAAGCGATCTTGAAAACATTTTTATGGGAGCCAAACATATAATTAAGATATAAATTATGTGTCATGAAACTAATTTTCTTTCAAAAACTTAAATTCATAGGAAAGGTATTGATTATATCTCTAACATTATGTCAATTATTTATGTTCAAATTAAAAGTATTAATATTTTGTATCTTTCAATCATTATAACTTCATAATAAAAGTAAAAGAATAATAAAGATTTATGACGTTAAAAAAAGAGATATATATAATGGATAAAAAAAAGAAAAAAAAAAGGTACTTTTTAGACGACTTGAACTAAGAATCGGAGCATTGTGTAACGACTTACAAGAGGAGTGAACACTAACTCAACTTCTATTTATTGTAATTTTAGATGTTATTATGTTAATTATAATTTATTACAATTCTATAATTACGAAGTTATAATGATTGAAAGATAAAAATATTAATACTTTTAATATTTTTTTTCTACTGATTACATATCCCTATAATGTAAAGATCTGTATGCAGCATTAAAAAATGGAGATGACATTCAAATTTACAATGTAAGAGCAAAAATACATTACATGGAACATACAAAATAGAGATGGCATTCAAATTTACAATGTAAGAACAGAAATGCATTACATGGCTTTCAAATAAGTTAGAATCAATCCGCCTTTAACAGAATATAACAATTACACATTGAACTCTTTCTGTAGATAAATAAACAAAGCATACAATTTTTTTGTTTTTGTTGTTCATACAGACACACTCACACTCTCACTTAGCATACAATTATTTGTACAATTCATAATATATTATGAAGGCAAGAAAGATCCAACCAAAAAAACCTAAAGTTCATTCGCCAATAATCCATTTCTCAGCAAAGGGGCCCAAACAACTTGTTGGATTAAACCCAACACCAGCATAGCCTAGGTATCCACTAACAATTATAGAGACAAACGTTGTCAATGCCAATGCTCCAGCAGTCAACACCTTTGGTAATCCTAATTTCTTTAACTTTTTTTTGTCAAATCCCAAAGTAAATAGCACCAAAGATGTGAATGAAAATTCTATAAAAAATGCAACTAGTGGCTTTGATCCTAGTTTTATATTATGATCATCACCAATTGCACAGCTTTCTAATGAATACTTTTCTTGTAATTTTGGATTCATTACATATTTTAGTATAATGAAACCAATTATTGATCCAATACATTGTGCAATGATATACATTAGTCCACGTGTTATAGTAATAACATTCTTTAATATTGCTATTACTGTGACAGTGGAACTCATGTGAATTTCGAAGAATGGAATTGTGTTTAATAGCAACAATAATAAAAAGAATATTACAACAGGGACTAACAGTTTGGGATCAACTTCATTTGAGTCCAAGCAGCGGATTATTGAGCCTGTTTGCATAAACATTAACATGTAGTTGAGAACTAGCTCTCTCAGCGCTGCCACCCATGTCTAAAACAAGAAAATAAAATAAAATGTCATTCTTTGTTATATTAATCTTAGAGACAGTAATACAGTATAATCTTTTATTAAAAAAATGACAAAAGCCCTTTAAAAAAAGCATGTTGATATCCCAAAACAATTGTTGCAGACACAAAAAAGGGCTTTTGAACTAAAAAATAAAGAGCTATGTTTGTTGGGATGCAAACCATGGTGCAAAAAAGTAACCTTTTTCTCCTGTTTATGAAGTAACTATG
>NC_029787.2:10325120-10328239 GCF_000816755.2 Arachis ipaensis
CGCCGAAAACCCCATATCTGTCACCGACGACGTTTTTTGGCCGCTCAACGTCTCTTTTCACTCAGTCTCTTCTCATCACTCTCTCACAATCTCACCTCTCTCCGGTCTTGCTCACTCACTCACTCACAACTCGTCGTCGCACTGTGTTGTCCGTCGCCGGCGGCAGAAGCAGACGGAACCTGCATCTAGTCCCTGGGCAGGTGAGTTCTAACAAATTGCCCTGTTTTCCGTTGCTGTAAATCATCACTTGAAGGTGTAGTGATGAAATGATGATAATCAGCAACAAATTCAAGTACATATGCTATAACTAATATGACTAGAAGCTATGATGAACAAATACATATGTTATATATATAATGACGACAACAACAACAAGGTATTCAATTACCAGTGGCATGAAAATCTCATGTGCTCCAATGAAAGAAAGAAAATTAGACTTTGAAGACTTATTGGTATCCAAAGTGTTAACCTTGTCAGTCTGAACAGTAAAACTTGCCATCAATCCTGGATTTTCAAAAGGAACAACTTTCTGAACTTTAAATTAGAAGCAAATGATATTTCTGTATTCGTAATTCGTATGTTCCTTTCAACTAATTCATGCATATATATATATATATATATAGGCCAATGCTAGCATGTTGAAGATGTAAAATTTCAGTTGGTGTTGAAATGATTTGTCACGATGAAAAGGACGCATGTAGGAGTGGGCGTAACACGCGCAGGCAGGGACTCAGATGTGTTTGTCTTAAGCTATAGTGAATTGTGATTAGTTTTTTTTGTTGGCAGGATCGTTTATAGTGCTAATCCTGGGTTTTGGGCTTTTGGCTTTATTGAAGATATTGTTTGAACTTTGAAAACGGGTTAGTCTCATGTAAGTTAAATTTTATTTAGAAATGCTGGTTTTGATTTTTTTTTTTTTTTTTAAACATTGAAGAAAAAAGAATATATTTTTTTTGAATAAGTTATCTCAACACAACACAATAGAGCAACAAAAAACCTACGTGAGACAACAACAATCAAATCCATAACAAAAGAAAAATATCTCTAGTGTTATTTTCAGCATGAGGAGTGCTAGGGATCAGCAACTTTTGTGATTTGTAGTTATTAAATAGCCATCAATAATAATTTTAATGGTGTGAGATTGGTGTGAGATTTCATCTAATGATTTACTTTTTCTTATTGGTTACATGTTGGCTAGAATTTAAAAAAGTTGTTGGCCCCCTAAACTTTTCTTTTCAGCATTGCAATCAACAACAAAAGGGATCCACACTACTCCACTCTCTATAACTAATTAAAGATTTCTAAAAAATTTCTTCAACACCCACTTCCTTGCTATTAAGAATCGGTCCGTTCCTCTCTAGCCAAATGATTCATATAAGCCATTTGTTGCACTCATCTCTCCTGTTGACAAAAAAAAAGAAGAATATATATATTAAATTTAAAAATAAGGATAATTTATATTAATAAATTGATTGGCGGCTAAAATTATACAGATGTCATGAATAAAAATTAGTTATATGTCTACTATAAACAAATCTATATAAATCAAATTAGTGAAACTCAATTTACGTATTTATATATAAATCACATTAAGCTAATTCGATTTACTATGCACAGTATATACATGAATATTCAGACCAAAAATAATTTATTTTTATAAAAAAAATTGTGATAAATCAGTCTAACAAATATCGTAGACTTTTTTGTTAGGCGAATGATATTGTAATTTGTTTATCGTCGCTCCACCATCAATCTTCCACACTCCAACAACAAAGTAACATCTAACATGTATCTCCTCCTTCTTTAGTATCCCAATCTTTTAATATTGACAACATTTTTACAACTTTTACACTTATTATTATTATTATTATTATTATTATTATTATTATTATTATTATTATTATTAGGGTAAAATATATTTTTTGTCCTTAAAGTTTGACAAAAATTTTAAAAATATCCGTCCTTAAATTGTTTTATTTTAATTTTGTCCCAAAAATTTTCGATTTGCATCAAATATACTCTCAACGGTTAAATTTTCAAAAAAATTAAGACTAATTTAACAATAATGCATGAAAATTATGCTTGATTTGCTTGTGTTGAGGGTTATTCTTATGAAATTATTATTGAATTGGTCTTGAATTTTTTAAAAAATTAGCCGTCAGAAATATATTTGATGCAAATTAAAAAATTTTGGGACAAAATTGAAAACAAAATAAAATTTAGGAGTATTTTTGAAATTTTTGTCAAATTCAAAGACAAAAAATGTACTTTAATCTTATTATTATTATTATTATTATTATTATTATTATTATATGGTTTATTGTTTCTGTTTAAATTTAAAGGTTAAGGATTTAAAGTTTAGAATTACGGACTAAAATTTATGAACAAGTTGAGAAATTTAAGGTTTAGTGTTTAAGAGTTATTTATTTAGTATTTTTTATCTAATATTAACTATTAAGTGTTTAGGATTTATAAGGTTATGATTGAGGCATTTTGGATTTGTGGTTAGAGTTTATGATATGTTATTGATGGTTTATGGTTGAGAAGTTATGTGTTAGGATTTAGGATTTTAGATCTAAGATTTGTGATTTAGGATTTAGAGTTTATGTTTAAGGGTTTAGGGTTTAGTGATGTGTATTTAGTTTTTAAAAAAAAATAGTTTATAAATTCTAAATTAGTGAATATTAATTTAAGGTTGACAAAAATTTAGTATAAATTCAATGATTTGAAATTTAGAACAAGTTGTTTAAATAAATTAATTGGACTTCAAATTAATCATATTACAACTTTTTAATACAGTTATTTACAACTTTTTTATATATATGTAAACCGATACAGGTGTAGCGATTTTCAAATTGAATATAATTCACTATAGGATAATTAACGTAAATTAGCTAAAGAAACGAGCTTAGCAAAAACAGCTAAAAGTGTAGCAATTTCAGAAGGATTTGCAGGTTACATAAATTGCTGCTAGGTATAGCGATTTATGTATAATGAAAATTATCTCTATTTCTGTAATAATTATGTATGGAATGAAATGAATACACCATTTATCATATGACATGTATTCATATTGTTAGATCTAACAAAAAAATATATTAAAATTATAAATTTGATAT
>NC_029787.2:10328332-10329115 GCF_000816755.2 Arachis ipaensis
TAATTTGTTAAAAAAATTAGAATTAATATTTAATTTAAAAATATAAAAATAAATAAATTTTTAAAATTTAAAATTTATTATAAAAAATAAATAAAAAAAAAGTATGATCAAAGAATCATAAAAAAGACTGAAAATTGGGGCTATCTAAAATGACTTATACAAGAAGAAACCGTCAAAAATTTAAAATTTGCCGCACATTTCTTTATGTCAACACTCAATATTTATTAGAATCCAAAAAATGTCATTACAATCATTTGTTGGACTCCCAAAAATAGATCAACAACATAATCATTATAGGATTATTCTCTACATACAAGTCATTTACACATACAAGTTCATACAAATTATTTATATTGTATTGTTTAAGAATTTTTTATGTATGTGTATTGATAAGTTCTATATAATTCAAAATTCTTTCTCTTTTTCTTTGCATTATAAAAGTAAATTTTATTGAATTATGATTAACTTGTATAAATTTATATGTTAAAAAGACTTGTATGTACATCTAATTAAAAATTCTCTTTCATCATTCTCTCGCCACGCTGTAGGAATTGTCGGTTATCATCAAGGCAACTTACACACGTAACTCTTTCACTGCGCTATCTATTTTCAGCATCAACCGAAAAAAAAATTTTGAGCGCCATAGCATAATTCGTATATATATATGTGATTTGTTTATTTATCAATTTGGCTATGTAAGAAAAAATATATAAAATTTTTTATTTTGAAAAGTGAAGTTAAATACAAAATGAAGATTTTAACTAAATTTTAAGAATATGCATT
>NC_029787.2:10329217-10330476 GCF_000816755.2 Arachis ipaensis
CACATCATGTATTTATTTATTTTTTTATTATAAAAAATATTTATTTTAGAAAAATATTTTTTACTATAATCAATAAGACCTGCAATTTAGTACCATAATCTTATAGAAAATTATATGGTACAGATATAAATCTGTACAGATTTAAAGATTTGTTTCCTTAAACCACACTTTTTAAAGCCACATTTTTCACTTAAAACCGTAACTCTTCACAAAAAAAAACGTCACCTAATGGAAAAAAGTAAATTAGAAGATTTAAGAGAAGAAATAATTAAGTTATCGAAATTAATAGATCAAAAATTAATGATTTTAACTAATGTTAACTGTAATGACACCGAATTCTTAAAATCAATACAAAATGATTTTTCTCAAAATCTTTATTTTACTATAAGTTTTATTGAAGGACTTCAAAAACCTGAAAAAACTTATTTTTCACACGGAATTTCTAAGAAATGTTACCATGGAAATGATTCCCCACATCTTTATCATACTTTTAACCCACAATTAAATTCTATAGTAGATATGCTTGAGGAAATATTAGTATCTATAAAATTTCAAAGAAATAAGGAAAAAGAAAATCCCAAAGAAGAGAAATTTCAAAATATAATCAACATAACAGAATTAAAAGTAAAACCACCACTAAAATTATGAATATTGAAGAAAAATTAGAAGAAGTTACAATGCTTTTTAAACAATTAAAAATGGCTCAAGAAAATAATATTATGGAATAGGGATTTCAAATAGAAGAAGAATTAGTAAATTCTGAAAATATAGAAAATGAAGAACACATCCTAGATTATTCAAGTGACGAAGAACCAGCAATTCCAATACAAGTAAAAAATGAAGCTGGAACATCTAGGGATAATCAATCTCAATTTAAATGGGAAACAGGTTTTGATAATTATGCTTTTAAAAAAGGATTTATAAATAAAGATTCAAAATATACAAAAACACCATCAAAATACGTGCACTGGAAGAGGCAAAGAAATCCTTCAAGGAATATGAAGCTCTTCATCCAGAGCAAACCCTAAAAAGAGCAGATAAAGCTCCAATTCAAACCCAGAGAACAGGGATAATAAGAAACATTCCTACAAGGGCTGAAATCAAGGAAAAGAAAAGGGTCTGTAGATCTAATCTCAGAGAAACTCTTAACATAGTCCTGAATTGGACTGAAGAAAAAAGGGCAATTTTGGGATATTATCCTGTTGCCAAAGAACAGCTAACAAAGCTGGTTATATTTCCAGATGCTTCCCCATCTGACA
>NC_029787.2:10330669-10330909 GCF_000816755.2 Arachis ipaensis
TGAAGAAGAAGTTCCAGCACACCAAGTAATATTCATGTCCGTCTTCCCAGGAAATTTTCAACCAATTGATCAAGTTCAAGATTTAACAATTTTAACAATCGAAGGAAGGCTAGCCAGCACATTAGCAAGGGTCTTTGAAAGAACTCAAAAAATAACGAAGGAATCTCACACAAGGATTAATTATAAAAGTAGAAATACTCTGCTTGTGTCCAGTAAAAGAAATGAAATTGAAGAAAGAGA
>NC_029787.2:10350018-10369012 GCF_000816755.2 Arachis ipaensis
TCAAGATAAGAAACAAGAGCTCTTTGAAAGAGAAAATCGTTTGAATTATTTGCAGTTCTCTGAAATAAATCAAAGAGCATTTAAAGCTCTAAAAATAATCTATGACAAGTTAAAAAGAGAAGTTGAAGAATTAGAAAAATTAATAGAATCTCTAGAAAAAAGTGATGATAGAATTTGCAGAAATTCTAAAATAAATAATGAAGCATAAAAAGATTGAAAAACTAGAAAATAAAATAAAAAGAAAAAGGGCGGAAAAATTAAAAAGTAAAATAAAAGAGTATAAAAGGGAATTAAATAACCTTCAGATCAAAATTGATGACCTTATAATAAAAAGGATAGAAATAAGAATAAATATAAACAAGTTGGAATTAAATTTAAAAAATTTATAAATGCCTGGAAAACCATATTATGACTTAAAAGAACTAAAGCTATTGAAAGAAAAAATGGAAAATGAAGTCGAAAAATTAAGAAGGTATTTAGAAACAACAGAAAGTGTAGAAATAAAAGAAGTTTTTGAGGATTTGAGAAATTATATTAAAGAAAAAGACAAACAGATAAAAGATTTTATATACAATAATCCATGCAAAAAAGAATATTATAAACTAAAACAAGATTGAAAACTATAAAAATGAAATTACAAGGACTAGTAAAAAATTGGTATCATATAGTAGAAATGGTAAAAATTGGTATCAGAGCCAAGTTAACGATTAAGGGTAACACTTTCTCTTTAAGCAACACTTTTAGTGATACGCTTTTAAACCAAATAAAAACAAAAATCTGTAAATCTGTACCAAAATGCATCTGTACACTAGATGGACCCTAATCTTATATAAGGATTTAAAGGCCTTCTACTCTCAGGATGAAAACTTGAAAAGACTAAAATTTATGAAAATATTTGATAACCAAAAAGAAAATTAGTAAAAAAGAATTATAATTTGTCTTATTTAATATTTATTTATTATTGTCATAATTAATAAATGCTAAATAAAATAAATTCTTTTTTTCTTCTTAGTATTACCGAAAATTCATAAGATATTCAGTTTCTAGGTAGACAAATTTGGATATTTCGTAGACATTTACTGTTGCGATGATTATGATGATTCATCTTTTCATTATAAATTTTTTTCGATACCTATATGATATATTTATAGGATAGCAAAACTTTATCAATTGTAGAAATAAAATTATCACGTTTTGCTAATTTCTAGCGAATTATTCTATAGAAGTGACGATCACTTTTCAAAAAATCTAAACTTGTTTATACTATTTATAATCTTAAATAAATTTGTTAAGTAGCTAAAGGCTCCTACTATATATGAACGACATTTATTAAATATAAGCTCAAGTTAAAGTACGTAACAATAGTTAAATGTAATTTTTATTTTTGGTTCTAAAACTGGTGGACAAGTCAATTTGATTTAAAAATGATTAAGATCTCTACTTTAAAATAATGCGACTCATGTTAGTATTTAAGTGAATTTTTGTCTCACAACTTTTAGTATAGTGATAATTAAATATCACCATAATAACAAAAATGTTTGATAATAAAAAAAAATAGCTAAAATTTATATAAATTCTGCTTTTTTAAATGTTATCGTATTATAATGGCCAATTGACATAGTTAATATAGTTTTCGAAATTAAATTTTATGATTTAATTAGTGTGAATTAAAAAATAATTAATACGCTCTTTATATATTATTTACTGGTGAATATTGATGATCTTTGCATTATTGAAGACCTAAATATTTGAATACAACCTTGGCCTAAGTCACATGTCATGATATTCTTTGTTATGTTTTGGTGAATATAAAGTATCAAATCTACTTGTTGGTGACTGATCAAATATGGAGACACAATTCAATAGTTGCATGCCTTATTATTATTAGGAAAAGTCTAGGGGGCCAGCAATTTTATCAAATTCTGGCCAGCATGTAACCATCAAAGAAGAGTGAGCCATTGGATGAAATCTCACATTAATCTCACACCATTAAAAGCTTCATTGATGGCTATTTGATGGCTATAAATCTCAAAAGTTGCTGGCCCCCTAGCATTCCTCTTATTATTATCACTATCACGTGTGTGTTAATTCGCTGTTCACATTATTGTAGAAATAATCAAATTATTGTCCTTGAGCAATCAATTTTTTTTATCACATATATGATGTCCCAGCTTTGAAATATTAAACATGTGTCTCTCATTTTATTCTAATCACGTACAAGTAGAGTTGATTTAAAAATAATCTATTAACATCTCTCATTTTCTTTAAAAATAAATCACCAAAGTTAATATTAGAGCAACTCATTAATCTTGTTGATGAGATCTAAGTAAGTGGTCCAGAAGCAATATTAATCTTGTTGTCATTAATTATTCATTATCCTAAAGAATTGAAAGATGGATATATAAAGTATAACAATGTGGGGATAGAATAGGATATGATGGGCTACATTTATTGGTTGTATTATTTGGCTCCCACAAGGTTCATTTTGTTCAACATGATTTTGGTTTTTCTTTTCTAGCAATAAACATTATTACTAAATGTGGGTAAAGTGGTAAACATTACTCTCTTGTTAATGTGTTAAAACTAAAGAGAGCAACATGCAACATCATCTTCATGCTATACGATTTAATAAAGTATGAAATTGATGTAATAGCTATATTTTCTAACATATTATAATAGAAAATTCACATGGAGAAAGAGATAGAGAAAGAAAAAAGGAGTGCGAGAAGGAGACAAACATTAAAATGAATGCTACCTATATTGCTACCGATATCTAATCAAAGGATGTTTTGATACCAATATAGATAGAGTAGAATTTGGAGGGAATAATTGTAGTAGGGTAGGGTAAACAAAGAACCTGGAAGCATGTAATGAGTAAGCTTATGATATGAACGGCAATAATTTCACAGTTCCAGTGATACTAATAAGAAGCTATATATTAAGGTGAGTAAGTTTATGATATGATTAAGATTCATATAAGCTAAGCTTATTATATGTTGGGTATTGTATATCTTCTAAGCTAGGCTCACCGACGATGAATTTAAGAACATCACATTGTTTCTGACTACATTACACAGAAAAAGAAAAAGACATTATTAAGGTACATGTGTAGCAGTTTTCCTCTCAAAGCAAATGGCATTACCTTTCATTGAATTCGTAAAATGAGAGACACATGTTTAATATTTTAAAGCTAGGACATTATATATGTGGTAAAAGATTGACAGCTCAAGCACAATTATTGATTTGAGATTTGTTTTTGTTGTAGCAGTTGCTAGTAGGGTGCCGTCTATGGAGGCTTAGCTTGTTTGCTTCGTGGCTATGGTGGCTAGATATGATAGAACCTATGAGAGTTTGAGAGTTGGAACGGAGATGGTTTTGACTTGGATTATGACCCCCTTAATCGCAATAAATTTGTTAAGCATTCACGCCAAAGAGATCTGTTAGGAAACGGCCATGAACGCCGCCCAGATCCATGACCCTGGCAACACGCACATCTGGCTCGGCGCCAAGGCTAAGACCAATTTTCCATCTTATTTATGAATTTATAAGCATTCGTAAACTACTTTTAATTTCCTATAGGTTGAGGACTTGAGGTAATGCGTTCTTTTTAATCAATCATGATGCAAGTTCAACTATTGAATTGAGATTGTTGCTGGAAAAGCTCAACCTTTTATATTCTTAAATTTCATCCACCAAGTGCTTAATATTTGCAACTCAGTCATCCGATTAGTAAATGAATAATATACATTTAGTAATGCATTTCTATCATGATACATACTACGCATTTCATTTAAGTACATTCAACTTACAGGTTACTGTTGATTGTTGAGGTAACTGATCCAAAATACACAAGTTGAGATTTCAATTATCACTACTTTTTATTTTTGTTGTGGAAATAATATTTTTTGAAACACATAATAATTAAAAAAAATTCTAAGCACAACATACATGATCTATTTAATAGAATGATGAGTACACAGTAAATAAATAAATAATATGTCATTATATTATTATCTTTTAGTCAAAATATAGTGATAAAAAGATGGAAAAGTATGAGGAAACAATAGATTTATTGTACAATGCATACAATGGGAGTTTAAATGAAATTTAAATTAAATAATGGGTTATCAATTAATTTTGTATTATTTCTAATTTGAAATTTAAAACCATTTAGTATTACTATTAATTATAGATTCTAATCAACTAATTAGGTTAAAACGCTGCGTCATCTCATCAACGATCACACGGCTGCCCCATGCAGGATCTTTCCAACGCAGCCGCCCTCTCATCTACGATCGACAGCGCCGCCCTCTCATCTGCACACAACGCAGCACGGCTGCCCCATGCAGGAGCTTTCCAACGCAGCCGCCCTCTCATCTACGATCGACAGCGCCGCCCTCTCATCTGCACACAACGCAGCCGGTGTTCACTCCTTCAGAATGGCAGAATCGCAAGAAGAACATGCTGCAAGCGAGGGTCCTCCTTTATGCACATCACCTAGCCGAAATTCATTAATGGAGGTTGATATAGTTGAACCGTTAGTTTGTGTTGCCTCTGAAGTTTCTGAAAATTTATCAAATGAACAAGAAAACTTAGCCGCCGATGTCGCAGAGCACGGTCACAAGTCGAACAAGGTGAGCAATTAGGATTCTCAAATTCTGCCATGGATGTTTATTTCGCGTTTAGTTCTGCCATAAATGAGTTCTTTGATTGTATGCTTATTGAAACATGCAATTGTAATCGATGAGTTGAGATGCAATTAAAGTTATGTTTGTTTTATTTTTAATAGTATGATTATATGCATTGAGGATTAGCTGAAATTAAGTAATCATTTTATGGTTATATGATTATATCCAGGAAGTATATTTTCTTACGTGTTTTTGTATGTGAATTTATGCTGTCATCATGTTAAATGGCATCTTCATTTGCTAATCATCCTATTATGGACTTATGTGCCTATATGCATGATGGGATAGCATAATCTAATTTTTGGGTATGCTTATATTAATTTATTTTTATCTACAGTGTGTGTATATTATCTCTACATGATGATCATGCAAGTATGTAAAATAGATAACAATAGTGTGATGCAGTGACTGAACTTGTTTACTGAATTGAAGGAATTGCTATTTGTATTTGCAACATGCTAACCATGATATGCTTATATGAGTGTTTTAATCATGTAATGATATGCTTATATGCTCACTGCATATTTGTAACGTTATATGCTCATATGCTTCCTGCATATTATTTTAATGTTTTTTATGCTTATAGGAATAAATAATGTTAAGATTTTAATATTTTTCTTCCTGCACCTGAAGAAAAGAGTGTGTGTATCTGAATATACAGGAAAAGAATTTTTTTCATGGAGTGAAAAAAGAAGCCACTAAAGATAGATTAAGGCCCTTAAATAATAGCCAAAATAAAAGAAATAATTTTACATAATTTTCATTGAATGAAAAAAAAAAACAACTAAAGGGTTGAATTTAATTAAATAATACATGAAATGAAAAAAATAATTCTCATGGTTTGATTTGTAGCTGTTGATGTGTTTTCGGTGATTTTTTTAGAGATAAAGATGTGTAAAGTTTGATAAAGATGTGCAAGACTGGGTTTTGTTCAAGAATTCAAGACGGAGAAAACAAAAGAATTCACCCCCAGTATATGTTTGGCTTAATCTCAACTTTTTATGTTTATTTGGTATAGTACTATCATAGAACATAACTATTGGACTTTTTCTTTTCTTTTTTTTTTTGGCAGGTGGTTCGTCCGTACACATTTCAAGATATAAACCATTGTGCTGTTTCTGGCCTGAATGTTCCCGAACAAGCCGGTGGTTTCATGTCTTTGTTAAGCTCCTTCAACAAAAAGTAGGATTAGTTGGACGAGGTTGTGATAGTGTATATTTTCTCATCTCTGTGTTTATAGGATTCATGTTAGTTTAAAGATTCTAAGGCAGTTGTTGCAAAGGTCCATATGTTATTAATTGCAAGAACCCTTTTTCCATTAGATAGAACGAACCCTTTTACTTTTTTTATTTCGTGTACACTTAAAACATAACGAGTATATTGGGTGGTTATTCTATAATCCACGAGATAGTTTAATAAAGTTGTACCCGATTTCTACATGCCTCACTGTATAGTTTTCTGGTACGTAGTTGTTCATTATAGACACTGTTTACACGTATTTATAATGAACTAATGTGGATGTTCATTTCCATAGGTAATCAGATGTTCATTTTTACTCTAAGCATGGATGGTTACCTGTTAATACTCGTGTGTACTGCACTTGGTTGTTATGTTTTGATTTTGATATTATAAAAATTTTGATAATTTTTCTTCTGAGATAGATTAATTCTTTCGTTCTTTTTAACAAAATTTTTAATATATGCGTTGAAAAATAAGTCCTTAATAAATTAAAAAAATATAAACTAATATTTTTCATCCAATAATCAGTTAATAATTTTCTCTTTATTTTATAATCCCAACTCAAATCTTTATTCTCTATTTACTTATCATTTTGTTAGCTAACTATTGTCTAAAATATAAACTGGATGTTCATTATAGTAAGGTATTGGATGTTCAATTTAGCTATATTAGTGGATGGTTAGTGGTCACATATCTCAACATGCACAAGTATGGCAACTTTACCAAGCAACTTTGATAAATCCGGGATTTTAACATATAAAAAAACATAGATAATTTTTAGGTAAAATAACCAATAAATCATTGTACTATAGAAAAAAAAAGATGTCCTGGAATCAAGTCTTTCTAATGTGACAAACAAATCCCTAATCATCTCAGCAGTAGGTAAACTCAGTATAATGTGGTAGTTCAATTCATTGCAACTAATACTAAGTAAGCAACTTCTTCTTGCCTTTGCGCATTGCCCCCTTCGGTAATCCCTCCGCACGTTCAATCAATGACCGTGTGCTAGGTGCAGTGTATGGTGAACTAACGTCCTTCTTCTTGTTCCGTGGTGCATTGCGACGAACAGGTTTAACCGTTTCACTCAATAATGAAACAAGCTGATGAACCAATGCATTGTGTGAGCCACAAATTATGTCTAGCATCAACTCCATCCGGTATGAACTGAGTGAATCCTGTGCGTAGATTTATCAGGGAACTTAGTGTTAAGAATCATTACCGTGGTATTTTTGTACATCACGAATAATTAGAATTACGAAAGTCTTTATTTTACGAAAGTTCCACAATTAATAGAATTCCATTAAAAAAAAATTCTACCAAAGTCGCCATGTAATAAGGATAACCGAATTAGGAACATGGTATATAAGGAGTGAGCTAATAAATGTGAAGTCCTGATACAGAGATAACTAAATTCCAAGCAAACTGAAGTGGTAGACATTCTCTAAATGTTTGGTCTAGTGGCATATATGGATAAAACTGGTTAAATTTATGCATGGACTGATCATTAATTATATCAAGCACACCAACATACTTATAGATTCCCGGATAAAAAACTTAATTTCAGGTAGCCACAAAAGAAATACATATATAATTTTTTGTATTGCAGAAAAGAAGACAATTTTATTTATAATGCAAGCCGTGTAATTTAATATACCAGCATCTAGCAGTGTTCTGTCATGCTAAATTTACACTGTAGAAAAAATTCTACCAAATTTGCCATGTAATAAGATCACACAATGATTATTCATCCAAAGTGAGTAATAAGGTTAGCCAAATTAATTTTATCTAATACCCAGGTCCAATGAATATGAAAAGATAAATAAACAAATAGATAGATAAATAAGACCACTAGCAGACAAAATGATCATAGAAATAAGTTTAGGTAATATGAAGGAGCAACTATACACTAAACATATACACCACACATGATTAAATAATGACTCTCAAGAAGTAGTAGTACTGGTATATAGTGCCGCCTATGAATCATGAGCAACAAAAATCAATGGGCTGATATATCATTCCATAACTCCACACGCACATATATATATATATACACAAAATCCACAACAAACTCCCATCACATTATGTCAGTTTGGCAATGCTTGATCAGACCTCATTTAACCACAACTATTCACATCACAAAGCACTTACAATTCACAAAACATTAAAAAAAGAAAAGCAAAATCTCCAAAACACTAACGAATAATTCTATATTGCTGGATTCTCTAGATACAAGGCTAGTATATGGCACACCATTTTATTGATTATGAAACTAGAGAAAAAATGATAGAGATCAGCAACATAAAAAACAAAGAGGGCACAATAATCAAAGTGGGTTAATCACGCATTTCATCAACAAAATCCATCTACAATCTAACATGCAACCGCGATTACTAATCAGAAACTGAACAACCTCACCCACTTACCTTGGATGGTTAGGATCCTTCCGGTCAAGATGTTGGATGTCTTTCCAGTGACCTGTTCAATAGCAGGAGGCTATTTCTCGAAGGTGGGCTGCTTCTGTGCTCAGAGAGAACGGGTCCCGGTCGCGGAATACTCGGAAGATGTTTAGTTCGGCGGTGAGATCTCCGACGCGGCTGTTCTGATCGACGGCTTCTAGCCCGGCAGCTGGGTTGCTTGCTTCTCGCCCGGCAGTTGTTCTGATCTTCGACGCGAATGCCGGATGTTCAGTGACGGCGCCGTGCTGGAGGGAAGCGAACAGGTCGCTTGCTTGCAAGGTTGCGGCGCTCAGGTTTCTAGCGCCGTCACGGCTCTCTGCTACCAATTGGAAGGGTTTGAGTGGGTGAAGAGAAAGGGCGAAACAAAAGGAATTGGGGTTTGGGGAAAAATTAGAAATAACAAAAGTATGGTGGTGTGCTAAAGTAAACAGCCATATTAGGATTAGGGTTAATTTTCTGTTTTAAATTCAATTGGGCCCAATTAAAAAGTCCATTGTAGCCATTGTATAGATATTTCATTGTCTCCCTAGCGGGATCCTAAAAAGATTATACGGAAATATAAGATTTTATAGTAACATGTTACATACTCAAAATCTTATAATATTAAATATTTGTCTCTCATTTTACTCTAATCTAGTACAATTAGCATTGAATATCCTTTGGTATGTTCATAGAAAAGGGATGCTCCCATAAAGATGCGTAAAATATCTTTTTGTAAAAGCATTTACGTGTCGCATTATTGTTAGACGTATAACGTATTAATGAATCGGTTATTTTTGAATTTTTTAACAAATTTGAATAAAACCGATTTTTTTTTATAACAATAACAATAAATTCAATTTTTTTTAGGGATTTAATTGTATTTTTAAATTTTTAGGGATTTAAATGTCCGAAAAATAAAAAGTCAGGGATATAATTGTCTTTTTATCAAAAAATTTAAAGATATTCGGTTTAGATGGTATAATTCGATCAGATCAAATCGGGTCTAATAATTATAATGCAGACAATTAGATTTATTATTGTTACTATAATAAACCGATTTTATTCTGGTTTATAATAAAAAATAAATTATTAACCGATTTTAATAAGAATATCCAATAATAACATGACATGTGTGAACGTCTTTAAAAAAGACATTTTTAGTGTTTTTATTAAAGTGGTCTCCCATAGAAAATATATATAATACAGAAAGAAACTAGCATTATTAGTTATTTACTATATAATAATAATAATATCTTATATCCTGAGTTGAAACAAATTCTAATAGATTAAGGCTTTCTTATACTGTTCATAAGTGAAAAATTTTATACGCTTTGTATTTTTAATACAGGGGTAGAAGGTGGTATTTTTAAATAAGGTGAAAAGTTTGTGTATTTTTTATTTGAGAAACTTTTTCCGTATAAGCGTTTTTTTATACAAGTCTTTACAAGTACCCCTTCTTCTTCTTCTTCTTGCGCACGTTCTTCTTCATCTTCCTCTTTTTCTTCTTTTCTTTCGTTTCTTACCTTCTCTTTCTCCTTCTTCAACCATTACTGCACGTTTTCACTGTACCTTCTTCTTCTTCTTGCTACACGTTCTTCTTCCTCTTCTTCTTCTTCTTCTTCTTCTTCTTTTCTTTCGTTTCTTGCCTTCTCTTTCTCCTTCTTCAACCGTTACTGCACGTTTTTACTGCACATTCTTCTTCTTCTTCTTGCTGCACGTTCTTCTTCCTCTTCTTCTTCTTTTCTTTCGTTTCTTGTCTTCTCTTTCTCCTTCTTCATTTACGTACTTTTCTCTCTGTTTTCTTTCTTCGTTATTCTCAATTTCCATTGTTTTTTGACATCAAGTTCTGAAATCGTTTTTGAAGAAGAAGAAACAGCAGAAGATGAGGAGGAGAAAGAGAAAGAGTTCTAAATTATGCATAAGGTGTACTTCAACGAATTTTAGGTGTATTTCTTAAATCCTTTGGGTGTATTTCTGTAATCCTTTGGGTGTATTTCTGTAATCATTTGGGTGTATTTCTGAAGTTTCATTATCTTCAAATTTGGGAAGAAACTCGTTTTCATGGAGGAAGAAGAAGAAGAGTCGTTTATAATGCATGGTGAGTAGCGCGCTTTGAAAACAGGAAGTGGTTGAATAACGTGCGTTTATTTACTCTTGAATGTGGGAGTGTAATACGTATTTTTTGTTGGGCTTGTGCCAACTTGTAAGCCAAAAAGAATTGTATGTGTAGCAGGCCTCTTTTTATTTATATGGATACCACATATCTGATCCTCAGATTTGTGGTGTTTTAATTTTTTTTTTGTTGATAACCACAAATTTAAGGGTCAGATTTGTAGTTTTAAATTTTTCCTTTTTTTTTTAAATACAAATATGAGGGTGTCATATTTAAGTTTTTTTTTATTTTAAATTTTTTTGAATATACAAATCTGACCCTCAGATTTGTAACCCTATGAAATCTGACCCTCAGATTTTTCTACTTCTCCAAATCTGAAAGTCCGATTTGTTATTCAAAATTAAAAAAAAAATTAATCCATATTAAAAAAAAATACACCAATAATCCAGAATGATGAATTACACATAATTTTTTTTCATATAAAAAGAATTAGCTAATTTTATAATGTTAGAATAATAATTAAAAATACTAAAAATTACTGATATTAAATAATTTTTTTTAAATATGCATGCCAATATATATTTTTTCTTCTTATCAAAGATTGAAATTAATTAATTATATAATCTCATTAATTTATTACATAAAAATGTAGCTCACCAAGAAACACTGAAAAGGGGGATAAAAGACTAAGGCAAGTGTATCACCAACTAAATGTGAAGAAGAATATGAAAATTACTTCAGCCACAGTGTCACCTTCAATATCTCCATCTTCAACAAGACCACTTGTAATACTCAGAATAATGAAAAGGAACAGCTTATCAATGTTTGAATAAAAAAAATAATAAAAAAAAGGTGGAAAGAAAACCCTAATCAATACAAGTCTCTCACCCTATTATTAATACTACATTGATTAAGGGTAGCTAGGTATAGCTATAGGCCTATAGTGTGAGTGATTCTTTGTTTCTTTCTTTCTTTTATTTTATTCAAAGAGGAAGGAATAATAGTACCAAAAAAGAAAGAAAAAATAAGGTGAAATTATTAAAATTTAAAGGAAAAGAAAAAGAGGGAAAAAATTGTGACTTATTGTGATGTAATTGAATTGAATGGTGTCAGTACTGTTGGGTAGTGAGAATTTTTATTAGGGTAACTGAATTGATGAGAAAGAAAGAAATAAAAATGAGAGAATTGAGAAGGGGTCACATTATATATCATATAGGAAGATTTTTAAGTGTATTGTCATATCAGTGTATCAGTAATTTTTAATCGTTGATTTTAATTATAAAAAATAAATTTTCCTATACTATGAACTAAATCAATACTATTAATTAAAACAAATTCTATGAGCATTATATCTATCGTGTTTGAAGGACAATTAAGTACGAATAAAATACGGATTTCATAAGAGAGTCAGAAAATTCAAACACTTTTACTCTTTGTAAGTGAACTTTTGACCTTTCGGATCTAAGGCTCTAATACCATGTCATGATACCACTCATCCAAGAAGCGTCAGCTAATGAGAAAAGGTAACACTAATGGTTATATCTCTAATACTCCCTAAACCTCCATTATACACATTATACAAATATTCCATTGACTCCTCGTACTATCTCATTCCATAATGTTATACAGGCAAAAAAAGGTTCCACAATAACCCACCTTTTAGTAAATTTGGGTCCAAATACTTTGCTTTCAGTCCAACACCTGCATAGTTTGGTTGTCCAGTAACAAATATAGACACAAACACAACCAATGCCAATATCCCAGCAATCACAGCGCACACTATTGGTAATCTTTTTTTTTTTTTGGTCAAATCCTAAGGTGATGTTAATAAACAGCACAAAGAATGTGCATGAAAGTTCCACTAGCAATGCAACTAGTGGCTTGGATTCTAGTCCTTTTTTTTTATCAAAATCACCAATTGCAGATCTTCCTAGTGAATACTTTTATTCCAAAATTGGATCTATCACACATTTTAGTATAATGAAACCAATAATTGAACCAATACATTGTACACTAACATAAATTAGTGCACGTATAAAGGGTGTTGTTAGTATAATATGTGCATTAACATATATAATTGCACAATACACCGATTTAATAATTGGTTTCATTTTGCTAAATTAAAGCGTGTCATCGATCCAAAATTGAAACACATTTTATCAAGAGGATGTGCAATTAATGATGTTGATATCAAAACCACAAGCTGCATTGTTAGTGGAATTTTTATACACATTTTTTTATGCTATTTATTGGTATTACCTTGAGATTTGATAAGAAAAGGTCAAAGGAGTTAGGGTTACTTATGGTGTGTTTTATGATTGTTGGGGCAAATAGCATTGGCAGTGTTTCTGTCTATATGTTTTATTGGGCAACCGGACTTTGCAGTTATTGGACTTAGCCCAACAAAGTGTTTGGACCCAGTTTTGCTAAAAGGTGAGTTATTGTGGAATGGACATTGAGATTTTTGGATTGCACATATCTTGTCATGCAGAACATATTATGGGTTGTCTATAAATTTTCCAAAGAAGAGTGTATTGAAAATATAGGAGGAGTGTCTCTAGGAGTACTGTCTCAAATGATCTTTTAGTTTGAAGATGAACGTGAGCCCAACTAAGCCACAAGTGGTTCGAATCTTAGCATTGATAGCTAGATGCCTAGATTAGTGTATGTGAATGAGTGAATGAGTGTATGAGTGTATTTGTATAACAAAATAATAATAATAATAATAATAACATTGTATAAAAAGTTGGAATCAATTGTCTAAGACTCTTAAGGAGGTTATTTGTTCAAACTACTACAAGCAAATAGAAGTTATTTGTTATTTTAAGCAAATTTCACCTTTATAATGTACTTATCTATTGAATTTAAATCATTTTTTACAAAAAGATATTTTACGCATCTTTATGGGAGCATCCCTTTTCTATGAACATACCAAAGGATATTCAACACTACTTGCACGAGATTAGAATAAAACAGGAGACAAATTTTAATATTCTAAAAATTTGTTGTGTAGCATATTATTATGAAGTCTTATATTTTCCTATAATCTTCTTATCACTATATTTTGACCAAAAAAAAATATAGTGACCCATTCATTTTTTTTATTTGCTGTGTACTTATCATTCTATTAAATAGATCATGAATAGAGAAAAATAAGTTGTACAAATATTTTTTTACTAAATATTAAAAACCTTATTAGTATATCATGAAATAAAATACATCAGAATAAAATGCAATTTTCATTTTTCTTTTTTTATGCGATGATAAAACAGCCAACATGCCCAAATAAACCAGGAAGTGATTGATGACTAATAAGTAATAACTCTTCCATCTCCATGGCATTTTCTAAATTTCCACATTCATAAATATCCCCACAACATACATACAAACTTGACAAGTCATGCTACTAATTAATAGTTTCCATATGTTATATATTATTATGATATGATTATTATTAATTTTTAAGTGTCATATATATATATATATATACTTGGGAGAAGGTTATGCTGCTGTTTCAGTAGTTGATGGCTTGAGAAGTGAAGAAGAAGAACCAAGAGGCTCATGCACTACAGAGTTGGAAGAAACTGATATGGGATTTCCCTCAAGCTGCAACATAATACTTCCTAGTATTTCAGTTAACAGTTTCTTGAATTCATCTTCTTTAACCATCTTTGCATCATCTGCATTCATCATCTTGAACACTTCTCCAATAACCTTATCCATCTGCATATATAACAATCAACTGTCACAAAATTCACCTACCAACTTTTGAAACAGATCAAAATATTACTCCCTCTGATTTAAAATACCTGTCAATTCGGATAAATCATGGTCCGAACTAACAGTTATAAATATATAAAACAACTTCGATAAATTATTTCGGATCATACCTCTTCAATTGCACCAAATGGTGGTAATCCAGCAGATGGAGACACTCCATCTAGTGCTAGCCGTAGATACTCCTTTGAAATTTTTCCATTCTTATCTTTAGGCAAATTCTCTACAACTGAATTCAAAGTCTGCATATCCAATTATAGATTGGTCAACTCAATGCAATATTTTAACAAAAGTAAGATAATTAGTATATATAATATATAATATGATCCTAATTTATAAAGAAATGAATTAACCTTGTCAAATTCAAACTTGTTGGATAGTAGTCTCTTAACACCAGATCCATCAAAGGTGTTTTCGCTATGAGCAACAATGACAGGTTGCTCCTTAAGCCGTTCAGCTACACTTAATGCAACTTTCTTAAACCCCTCCAAAAATGTCTCTTGATTTTCAGAAGCAAGAGGCTTATCCCAATCAGGTCCACCTTGAGATAACAGTACAGGTTCCACAATGTTGCTAAACACCTAAACACAACCAGTAAGTACAAAATGAACTTGGCATTACTCTGTGTGTAAGTCAACAATTAACCGACTTCGACTACATGAATCAAACGATATCAGAATACAGTGGACAGTAAGTACAAAATGAACTCAGAATAAGTGTGTAAAATTTTCAGTTCTAAGAAGTCAATAATTAACAGACAAACAAATAAGAACTTAGACTACACAAATCGAACGGCGTCAGAATATAGGTCATGTACTTGATCAAGGCAAACAAAGTTTGTAACAAAGGTTGGTATTTGATGATTACCCAAGAATCTGAAGCAGGAGGAATTCCTTGATCAACAGTGAGTTTAGAAAGAGCTTCAACTATATGGTGACGAAGTGATTTTTGAGGGGAACCAATCTGAGAGAATATGGATGCCATTTCAGCTTCATAACTTGGGCCATTAAGAAACTCAAGAAGATCTTCACCATCAATGCGTAGAATCACAATTGGATCTCTCTTCAAACCAGCAGCCATACCCAACAGAATGTCTGACAGAACCTCCTTGAACTCACTCTTGCTCACTTTTTCTTGCTTGCCATGTGTGAACTCATTCAACACCTATGAAACAAAAACCCCATTGGAGCATTAAAACAAACATCTCATATGCATTAATCCTGATTCATATGGTACATTGCTTTTACACGTCACAATAATATCCTTAGAATCATATTGCTATATGTTGTGACTAATGTATCTTATGCTTTATATATTTATTCTTTTGCTGTCTTTAGCACTATAGTTATATTTGTTAGGTGAGAAATTTTACTTTTTCTAAAAGCATGCCACAAAAAAAGAGCAACTTTTTTTGTCCCCAGAATATGACATTGCCTTCAAAATGCAGCTAGGAGCAAAACTTTCCAAGCATATGTTGACTTTTTGTTACTACAAACTCTGAAAGTCTAATAACTCCAAACTTTCTAGCATTTTCTTAATAAGCATAGTAGTTAATTAGTTTTGAGGTATGATTTTGAAGTTTAAACAGCACAAATAATCAACACTTTGACACACTAATATTTTTAGTTCCAGCATGTTCCTTAACCAGATTCTTCCTTATATATGTTGATAAGAAGATAGGCACAAAAAAGTGAAGTAACAAAGAAAAGAAATCAATTGCAACTTTGCAACCAAAAAAGAGAGTCCCACAGAACCGACCAAGTTATCTTATTCATCCATATATAATAATAATAATAACTATTTTAATAATATTGTTTTTGGGACCAGCAAGAAGTCAATTCTTGGTGAAAGAAAATCTTATGTGATGTCTCAAAAAGGATCACAAGTATAAAAACAATATACATGATATATAAATAAACCACATAATTGAAAAAATAAAAAGGGTACGGTTCTCCATCAACATCTGATGCATTAATCACAGAGATTTAGATTGCCATATAGAAGATGCAGAAATGGGTTCATTATAGTTCTTGTATTGCCACAACAAAAACAAAGAAAGGAACAATAACATTCAACTAATAAACAAAAAACAACAGACATTGGAACAGAATCAAACCTGATGCAGATAATGACATCAGATTGAAAATAGTATCATATGTGAAAATTGAAAAACATCAGAATTGAGAAGAATAGAATGCTACGAGCAAATTAAAATTTGAAGATAGAAAACAAGAAAAAGTCAACATACATAAACACCTTATCTTCTTATTTAGTCGGTTTGACATGCACCTTTATTTTCTTGCCCTCAGTCCTTTTCACTAAGGACCTCCTTATTAGTAGTAACTTATTTTTCACTCTAGTAATATCTAAATCTTATTCATGTTAAGAAAATATGTCAATCCTCTGCGGTTATTTCATGCAAAATCAATAGTTAAAAATAATTGTATAATAAATACTATTAATTTCAGATAAAAATAACCACACCTACCTCAGAATAGATGTGGTCAGAATCAGGGTTAGAACCCTGAGCAGGGAGACCAAGAGCAGCACCAATATCAGCAACAGCAGGTTGAAGTTCCTTCACAGAAAGCTTGCCATCTCTGTCTCTATCCAGCTCCTGAAACTTATGGTCCACGAAGTTGCTGAACACTGCCTCGTTCCCAACCAACTCCATTATATTGGAACCGTCTAGAACCTGTCCATTCTTTGCTGATGAACCGTTATTCACTCTTCTCTCCATGATTCCTGTGACTCACTTTTCTTTTCTTTTCTCCCTTTTAATTTCCTTAGCTTCCTCCTCTCGTGACTCCAACTATCTTATTAAAGTGTGTTTGTGTGAGGGAGAGAGTTGAGGATTCTCTATGAGATCACATACACACATACATACACACTTTTTAGTTTTCTTTTGTGTTTGTATCTATCTATATATCTATATATACATGTGTGTGCCTAGTGGCTGTCAACTATCAAATCTCAAGTTTCAATTAAGGATTCCCTTCTCGAAGCCTCATGCTTGTGCTTCCTTTTTCTATTTATGATGATAATCATCAATTTCATTTCTAACAACAAAATGGTAAAACAAATAAATAATGTTAGAGAAATAATAAAAAAATAATTAAAATAACTTAAATTTATTTTTTATTAATTAATATTTTTTTATTAAATTTAAAATTAAATTTTAATATATAAAATTAATTAAATATTAATTAAAAGTAATAAATTTTATTCATCTCGATAATAATATTATACCACAAAAAGTAATTATTCTATACACATAATACGTATGAGCACGTAGTAGCAGACACTTAGGTCAAAATGAAAGAAGCTTATAAGGCCTAATAATAGGTAATCCACTATCTAATTAGTGGTATACTGCACTGGTATGTTTGGTGTTAACTAATATCAGTTAAAGTAATAAGTATTTAATAATTTATTATTTTACTTTATTGATTTATTAAGTTGATTAAATAAAAGTTGAAATATAAATTTATTATTTATTATATATTTCTAATTTTACAACTAAAATATGTCATATGTCACTTTTTTATTGTAATTAGAATCAAATTTTTTTCTTTAAAATTAAAAAATTCTCATTTCTTTCTTATTAATTTTACAACTAAAATGTGTCACATGTCACTCTCTCATTATAATTGAAATTAAATCTTTCCTTCTAAAATTAAAAAATTCTTCACTCCTCCATACTAATTTTACAACCAAAATGTGCCACATGTCACTCCCTCAATACAATTAAAATCAAATATTTTTCTCCAAAATTAAAGAGTTCTCCACTCCTCCATCTTCCTTTCTCTATCTCTCTCATTCCTTCGACCATTCTATCTATTTTATATATAATTATTAATATTAATGACTAATTACTAATTTGATAATCAAAATGTGCAACATGACATTCTTTAATTGCATTAAAATTAAACTTGAAATATTAAAATTAAAATTAAAATATACCTATATTATGCAGGGGCGGAGCTACATTGTAGCAAGGGGCCTCCTAATTTTAATTTTTTACATGTAAATTATATGTAAATTTCAGTTTAGTCCCCCTTTAAAATTTTATTTTAGTCTTATTTTATTATATAAATATTTTTGCCCCCTTCTAATCTTTCATCTAGCTCCGCTCCTGATATTATGTATCATATATTACTATCTAATTTAATAATCAAATGTGTCACATGACACTCTCTTATTAAAATTGAGCGAAAATATTTTTTTCAAAATTAATAAACTCCCTTTCTAAATTCTCTCATTTATCTCTCTCCATTTTTCTAATTCTTTCTACTATTTTTACTCTATATATAATTTATATTTTATATTAGTAATTTGACAAATCAAAATATATCATATAATATTTTTTATTACAATTAAAATAAAATTTTTTTCCAAAATTAACAAACTCTCACTCTCATTCTTTATCTTTATCTTTCTCTCTTTTTTCTCTCATTTTTCTATTTTTCTATATTTTTCTTCTACAGAAAACAAAATTAATAAAATAATATAATTTAAATAAAAATATTATTATTATTATTGTTATTATATACATAATTTTTTAGTTTTTTATTTAGTTTTAAATTTTTACCGCTTATCTTTTTAATCTATATTTTCATTTCTCTTCTTTCAAATATTTATTACATATAATTTGAAAAGAATACTAATGTTATAATTAAAAGTTAGAATCAAGATTCAATTATTTTTAAAAAATTAGTTTTGAGTTAATTTTAAAA
>NC_029787.2:10375579-10376964 GCF_000816755.2 Arachis ipaensis
ATAGTATTATTTTAATAAGTAAAATAAAATAAAGTGAGAATAATTGAATATGATTGCCATATATAGATGGTGGAAATGACACAATACAATGATGCCTGGAGGCTGGAGACTCAAACATATAAGCACCGGCATGAAGAGAACATTAACATGATGGGTCCCAAAAAAAGGAAATAAAAAAGAAACAAATAATAAAATAAAATTATGGACGGCAACCATAATAATAATAAAATATTTAACATGTGCTACAAAAACCAAGATCATGAATGGCTCGCAGATAAGATAAAGCTTTCACTTTTTTACGTGCTTTAAAGTTTAAACATAGACATCACTCTATATATATAAATGTTTAACGTCCACAATTATACTAGATAATCTTCAATTTTTTCAAAAAAAATATATATTTGTTTCTTGAATTTTATTTCCTCGCATCTTTGTTAATTGCTATGAGGCTGTTAATTTTATATGTTTTGTTTATTTTCCTCTTAATATCTGGCTCATCAGAATTCGTGCAAGAATAAAATTCTTTCTATTCATTTGACACGTATTTGCATGGTTGAAGTTAACACCATGTAAAATTACAACGTTCAAGGTTTGATTACCTCATCCATAAGACTATAATGCACATGGTTACCGAATATATGATATAGTATCTAGTCACAACCTTATTGTCAATGATTTAATAATGAGTAGTGCTAGGGAGTCAATAGTCTAACTATCTAAGCGTATAATGTGTACAATGGACTAAATCTTTGGTTCATGAATAAAATGAATACTACTCATCTCAAAAGCTTAAGCTGGTTTTGGGATTCACCAATGATCGAACTCTTGATCTTTCGGATCTAGAACTCTAATACTATATCATGAAACCACTTTTATAATAAATAATAATAAACTTATAGAAAAAAAGATGGTCACAAAAACTTGCTTCCACTTTTATTATGGTTAAAATGGAATGGTTGGTAACCACAAATGTATTTGTGGGTGAAACACGTGGGGCGGTTCTAATTCCAACATCCAATTGGGTTATATTAATTTGGGTTCTTGTTTATCCATAACTATTGATAACTATTGATTTTTGTCAAAGTTACAAACAGACAAGTCCAAAATTCGTTTGACCTTACTTTAATTTGGGTTGGCCCGAATATATTTGTGACACTTCATATTCTACTTTCCTTACGCTCTTGGCTTCTACTCACTTCTTTGTGTTATGTGTGAGTATGAATGTTCAATAAACAAAATATGCGATGTATATTCATTTTATTAATATAAAAAATAATTTTAAAAAATACAAATGATAAATAATTTTTAAATAATTTAAAAATATAAAAAAATTAATAAAAAATATCATATTTTTTATAAATGACAAAAAAAACTTTTGTATTTAT
>NC_029787.2:10378364-10399280 GCF_000816755.2 Arachis ipaensis
AGATATGTTAATTATTTGTTAAAAAAAATGTAGTTTAGATAAATTGGCAAGCCATCAATCGGGATCTATTTGATTGACGAAAATGAATACGTGGCAGTGTGGCACGTTGTTATGTGATGCAATGTAAGTATTTTTCCCAATAAAATTTGGCAATTTTGATTAATTAGTTAAACAAAACAAACTTTCTTAAATTATTGGGTTATATTTCTCTCTTAAATAAATAATTTCAACAGCAACATAGTATAATATTTAATAAATAATTTTGTCACTGTAATCTCTACTGTCATTATTAATTTATGAAAAATGTTAGAAATTAATATTTTTATCAAATATTAGTTAATATTTTAGATCAACATCATATTTTTATATAACCAAAATTTAAATTCAAAATTTAATATTTAAAATTTAAAAGTGACAAATATCAGCTAAAAATAATAATTTTGTTGATTATATAACATTATTTTTAATTTATTATCTTCTAATTCTATCGTTTTTAGAGAGTTAAATCCCACTTTGGTATTTGAGATTGACAAATTACACTGATTTAGTCTCTGATTTCTCAATTGCCACAATTTGGTCTTTCGAATAAAAAAAGTACACCAATGTGGCCTGAGATGGCTCAAATCTTTGTTGGACATATTAAAATGACATTATACACAATTTTGACGCTAAAAGAGCACTAAATGATGTCATTTCAGAGTTTGAACAATATTAAAAGGGAGGAGTATCATGTTTTAGTATTGTTCAAACCTTTAAACAACGTCATTTAATCTTTTCTTTAGCGTCAAAATGCATATCACGTTGTTTTAATATGTCTAGTGTGATAAAATTTGAGCTATGCCACTAATAATATTAAATTCCAATGATAAAAGATATACAAAAAACTATATTAATGCACTTTTTTTAATCTAAAAAATTAAAGAGCAAATCAATGTAACTCACTAATTTTAAGGATCAACATAGAGTTTAACTCGTTCTTGGACGCAACTGGAATAAATAGTGTTACTATCATTCGATATGGTTTTTGACGTTTTATCCCCTTAATTAAGAATAACTTTATTATATTAATTCTTGTCACTGTTAAGCAAAGTAAGATAATTCTCTAAACTCCACGGTTAATGAATATGGCATATCATTGTATAAGCGAAATCTGACTTCTAAAAGGACAGTGATTGGTTTTCATTTTACAGCCTTTCTTCAACAATATTAAATTAAATTATTAAAGGTGGCATTAATTGTTATTTTAGCAAATACACCCAGAAAGAGACTGCGGTCTATTTTACATCCCATTATTAATTTATTATTGATGTTGATATATCATGCGCTCTAAGAATATTAGTTCAAATACTATAAAAATATCAAAAGTTGTTAATTATTCTTTTATATTTTTCATGCATTAAATATAACAAAAAACGCACTTGATTGAAGATTTCACCTAACGTTACTCAAAAAGACTCCATAGAATTTCCTATGGTTTTTGTGTTTGGCTGATTATATATAAATATATAAGAACTCTATTTCTTACAACTAAGATTAGGTCCCACAATTTGAGGTTGAATTTAAATTATCTCTAAAATTAAGAGTATTCGCAATTGCAGTTTGGATTGATTTTGAGTTAAAAATTTATTCAATTCGAATATTAATTTTTTTTATGGTATAGTTTAGATTAAATGACTTATTTTGAAAGAATTCAATCCAATTCAATTTCAAGTTGTTTGAATTAAATTTTGAACATAAAATATTTCTTAAATAATAATAATACATGAATAATATAAAAATGTATAAAAAATTGAACATATTATAAGTATAATTGTAAATATAATAATAAAATAATATCATAGCACATTGTGCGGTTTGGATTGGATTGGATCGGTTATGAAAAGTATATCTGAAATCCGATCCAATCAAGTGGTTTGCAAAAAATTGAATCCAATCAAATCCAAATTAGTGCGGTTTTAATCCGTTTTCGATTTGAATTGAATTGGACAAGCAGTTTAATTTGGATCGGTTTGGATTTGAACAACCCTACCTAAAATTACAATTGACTTAACTTGAACTCCAAAATTTATAATAGTAACTCGCATTAGTCCTTGAACTAATTTATGTGAATGACATGTTGATTTTGGCATTTTGCACATTAATTTGTCAAGATTTAGACTCCTCTCCTAAGTTTTATGTAACTAAGATCTACCAGACTTTTTATAAATTTGACAGACTCCCAATATCCTCACGAAGACGACAATAACAAGTTCAATTTGAAAATTTTGGAACTCTAGAGCAACAATCAAACTTCTGAAATAGATCTCGATCACATAAAATCTGAACAAAGAATTCAAACGGCAGCAAGTTAATATATCAAATCAACACGTCTATAACGAAAATTAGCTCAAGGATAAATGCGAGTTACAGTTACAAATTTTAGAATCCAATTTAAGTCCATTAAAATTTTAAAGATCAAATTGAGTCCGACCTTAAATTTCAGGACAGAATTGAGTATTAACTCCATAATCACCATATAAGTTTTCAGTTTGTTACATAAAAATCATAAAGGACTTAGTTATATGTTATAATCACCATAAATACCTCTGTCCTATTTGTCTCAAGGTATGGCCCATATCTCTAGTGTAGCTTTGGAAGGACTTTGATATATAGAGACAACACAAGCACGTGCTAACATAAAGTTTTGTCACTACCAACCTCTCTGTCTTTGTGCCTTATACACACTAAATAGAATCTGCAAAGTTACGTGAAATTTTGTTCGCATAACGTCTATAGAAACATTACGTAAAGGTTTTGTTGGTTGGTTTGTGAAAGAGTATGGCAGCTCTCATTGTATTACTTGGACGGCACTATATACTCTAAAAAAAAAATGTAGTGTGCTTTGCTTCATTGCTTCTAAGTTCTAACATAGGAGGTTATTTATTATATTTTAATAGTTTTACAATACTGATATATTAATTTGTTTCAATGGTACAATGTGGTCCAAATCCATCATACCACATGCATTGCTGCTATTATAGTTAATGCAATTTTCCCTTTATATGAGAAAGGGCAATGTAACCTACCTAAGATTTGTTAAAGAGAAAGCTGTTATTATAGATGACTTCTTTTTGGGGACAAGACCTAGAATTAATGGACATGAGGTTCATTTACTCCATCTCCAGTGCTCCTGATGCCTCATACATTCTATAATGCATGTCCAATAATGGTAGTAATCTCTGAGGAGAGAAAAATCTTCAACGCCAAGAGCAATTTATGATATGAATCAAATTCCAAATGAAAGTAAAGCTACATTGTCAGCCAAAAAAATCTAACAGTCCTGACCAAAATTAAAAGCTAGAACCACCAGTGTTGTCATTATAGCACGAAGGAAGAGATGCCATTAGGTGTGTGTGTTGGGGGTGTTTAGATTCCAATCATTCCATATTCCTTTCTAAAAGTAAGATTCATGATCTGGTTTCTTCGCACATATCTATTGCTAGATTGCATTGCTTAAGGGGATTCGTGGTCAAAAGATTAATTAGCCTAATCATGAAGTTATTCTCACATAGTGGGCTTTACAACCGTCTTAATCAAATATCTTCTTTGACTTGTACTAAATCTCTATATTTGGAAGCTCGTCAATTACTTTCATTTGAAGAATTCCATACTGAGCTAAATTAGTTTTAAGTTTCTCACATTAAAACAGCCTAATTTTGAGACTAACTACTCATCTTTATAGCTGTTCACTGTTCAGCCCTTGTCAAATTCCAATATTCAACTGTTATGGTCAATCTTGAATTGGGTTTGGCATTAGGCATTATCCAATAGCATGTTAGGAGGGGACCTTTTAGAATGATGATTCCTTGGCATAATAATATGATCCATCATAATCCTACAAATACTACCTAAGAACTAAGAATATACAAAAATTAGACCCTCATATACAAGGGAATGGGACCTAAAGCCTTTAGCCAGATCCAGTTTTTAAAGACAGTTGATTTTTTAACTCAGTCTCTTTCTGGAGCATCACTAGACATTCTTCTTGCACTAAGGTTCCCTGTGTATGACCAGACCCTCTCAAATTCGGCCGAGGCTGCCTTTTCGGACTTAGTAGAATCTGTTGTGTCCTTTGGTCCATTCCTCTTCGCAGTATGCATCCTTCTTGGACTGCAAGGGCTACCGGTAATGGGTGAGGATGAACAAAATGATGGGGTTGCAAATGGAGGAGAGGCATATGGGGTGTGTTGAATTGAGAAGGGACTTGGAGTCATTCTTTTCTGGATTGGAAGACCACCGAAACCTCCCCGGTTGAAAAGAGAGATAGACTCTGCGGCTGCGCATCGCTTTATGGAATCATCGACATAAAGGACATCATCTATCCTTGCCATTATGTTGAATGCCAAGCTTTCCATGACCCTGGAATAACTCTCAAGAATAGACTGTCCTACATCCTGCAAGGAAAAGAAAAAATCCAGTGTTATTGATTGGACAACAGTGGGAAACTCTTTACATCCTTCACTAATTACTCAGTAAAGAAAACATAATAGTTCTTCATAAATTTTCCCAATGATTGCTCAAAATTGTGAGGGCTAACTACAATAACCAAAAGACCTTCTCATCACTTCATTGGTCGCATCAACAAAATAGATTATGAGTTCAATAAAATATGTAGATTCAGATAATATACCTCGAAACATGCTTAGTTAGTTTAATTATTTCCACCTAAAGTTAGCAACGGTCAAGCCAACTATCATTATTATGAGTTTGGTAATCGTGTCAAACCTTGAACATTAAGATAATATACCTTATTATATTGTATCTTGGCCATGTCTAGCGCAGTTTGAGGGAGCCCCGGAAATCTGTGTTTCAAGCTTTGCAGAAGGGTATCAGCTCGTTGGGCTAAAGAATGGTTCTTATCACCACCACCATCAGCAACAAGGCCCTTCACCTTTCCACCCCAGGAGCGTCTGGCTTTAACTGTATTTAGATGTTTTTTGTGGTCCTTCAACCTCCATACATGAACGGCAGCCTCAATTCTATTAGCTACATCCAGAGTGTGATGCTCCGAAGATAGATCCAGGCAATCAAGGAGACATTCAGGCGAGAATTGATCAGCAGTAATGTATCTATAGATTATCTCCCCCAGACAAGCTTTTCCATTCTGCATTATATGTCGTAAAAGAGAACAGGGTAAATTTCCAGCAACATTCGTGCCAAATGCAAGAAATTACTAAATGCCTTTGATATGATTTCAGTACTGAACAGCACTACAAATGTTGTTATATTTAGTCCTCAAATATGTACTAGATTTGACATGAGTCAAATCATAAATGATATGTTATAGTCAAGACAAAGTGAAGTAAAACAATGTAACTAGTAACCATCACATATACAAATGAAAAGACAATATTTACCTTTGGTAATGATTCAATATATGCACCAGGAATTTCCATTTCAGCAAGAACGGAACTGTTGATTGCCATGGCAGCCTTTAATATCTGATTTGTACAATCCCTGCACTGCTGCAGCCTTTTCCTATCATCCTCGCACAATCCATTTGGTGGAAGCTTAGGAGATGGAAGCCACCATTTCTCCTCTTGCCTAACAGAAGTCCTACCCCTTCCGGGCGAATATGCATCATCACATTCCTTGGAATCACCCAATAGTATTCCCCTATCAACATACCAAAACTTTGTATCCTGAAATCCATCAAGCATACCAAGCAGCATTCCATCTAGCTTCTTCAGAGCCGGTAGATTGATGTACAAATCGGATCGAGGCCGCGTCGCCATGACCTCATACGTTCCGCCACCGGGGAACTGCTGCACAGAAGGCACAAGCTCCACAATGGAATCACTCACACATAGAAGCCACTCCATTTCCCTACGCCACATGGCCTTCTTCTGAGGTGCCAGCGGTTCTAACCTCCATAACTCGCCAAACACAGTTGCTACCAATTTTATGTATGCAATACCATCAACAAATTCAAGTCACATCTCTAGAATTTAGACCTAAAACAAAGAGATTTGTATATAAGAGCAATACTAACCAGAGAGATTGGTTATTGCATTAGAGATTGCAAGAGCAGTGCATACTCCTTTTCCTCCACCAGACATGTCCTCTCCAAGAAGCAATTTAGCAAACCTCTCCTTCATCATTTCCACTTCTGTATAACGAAAATGCTTTCAAAATTCTCGAAATTACAAAAAGAAAAAACAAATGTAGCAAATCTAAAGCAAAATTAACTCAGAAGCTATGAGGTACCTGACAAATCAAGGTCTCTTTTCTCTGGCTTGTGATCCCAAACCACCACGTCTTTTCCTCCTATGACGGGAAGCATGACCTGCGACGGAAAGTGAAAGTGACCGCCGGCGGGAACAGCAGCTCCACCGACAGGACGCGGAGACAAGTTGGCGGAGCTGGAAGCTCCACCGTCGGCATCAAAACGACGTCCACAGAAGCTGCTGCAGCTTTCGGACTCGCTGACGTCAGCACTGAGACTGTAACTGCCGCAACGGTCACTTTGCTGGTCGGAACCATCTTCAGAAGAAACGCTCCCCATTCCTCCCAAAAAACAAAATAACAAACCGGATTCTCACTCAGATCTAAGTAAGTAACCTACATTTGACTCACACAGTATGCAACACCAAAAACAGTAACAGCCAACAGAAAAAGAAAATGGAAACCGTTTATGAAACAATGAGACTCTCAATTCTTGTTGTTCGGTTCACACTTCACACACACATTCTATTCTTTTCTATTCTGTTTCTATTATCCCCTTTCTTTCCTTTTTTTTGTCTGAATGAGAGTGTTTAGTTGTGGTGGTGGTGATGATGATGATTTTGATGGGTAAGGGAAAGGAGTAAGGAGGGGCCGAAAAGACACCAAAAAAAGAAGACGCCGTTTGCAGGCAGCACTGTCTTTCCGTAACAGCAGGGTTAAGCACCCGACACGCCCTCTTTTCCGTGGGGTCCACCCTTCTTAATAACGTTTGTTGGTTCTTTCATCTTCCTACGTGTCCGTATGGTTGACGTGGCGTCTTCCAGTTGGATAACTCTGGAGGGAAATATTAACCTTGCGGGGGAAAACACCAAACGGCGGTTAACTGTTCATCGGGTTGTGTGTTAGTGGAAGGTGGGAAAAATAATCTGTGCACAATATCGAAAATGAATTTATTTATTTACTTTTCTAACTTTTCACATATTTTTTCATCCTACTTAAATTTTGTAGAGAAAATTAAGATGGTTTGTTTTTCACTATTTCATCTTGGAAAACCGTGGGCACGGTTCCCGACGCAACACATTCTTCCATTTTGGCGTTAGTTTTGTGCTTTTGCACTTTGTTTTTCAGTGCAGACTTGATCGGACGGTGGAGAGTGGTTACGAAAGTGTTATCGTCGATGGAGCGCTACGCAGGGGAAAAGAACACGCAGACAAATCTGACATTGTGTGTAGATGAAGTTTTCCAGTTTCCATCACGTTAGCGTTGGTGATGAGGTATTGAATATTTTAATATTTAATATTTAATATTTGTATTATGCCATAGGCTTTTTTAATTCACTGGTGCTAGCACTACTGTACACTATATGCGAACGTGTTTGGTACAAAATAGCAAAATTGGACACGTGGCGATCGATTAACACATTGATGTTTTTGCGTCATGAAATTACCTTTTATCAAAGGGTTGTGAGTGAGTCAGCCAGTCCCTTTCAAATTTTACTTTTTTTCAATTGTGATCACGGAAGCTGTTTCTCTTGTACCAAATTATTAAATTTAATAATTAATACTCCAAAGTCCAAACACCAAAAAAAATAATTAATAAGAAGTACTACTTAATAACTAGTAAGTAACTAATATAGCAGCCTTCAATCTTAAACCACGAGCAAACTCGGGGGGCCTTTTTCTTCCTTTTTTAATACAAGTGAATGATTTATTTTTTCTACAAGTGAATGATTGTGATCGTGGATCTCAATAAGTTTTAATACTAGGTACCAACCAATGTCCCGGTACTATTTCACTATGAAGGAATTCTCCGAATAACAATTGACTCAATGAGTCAATAATAATCATATATTCAGTTCATTCTATTTTATCTTTTTTATGGAAAAATAAACAAACCATACCATAAAATGCAATACGGTGAGTTTTAGGAAGCATTCATTCAGAAGAGGCGTCCCAGGCGCGCCGGTTACTTTTCGGTTTCGTGGCATCATTTGACTTTGACACATGATGATATATAGGGGTGGCAATATGTACCTTACCCGCGGGTATTCAATCCGACCACATCCGGTCGAGTAGGGTCGCCAACCCGATCCACAACGGGTAGGGTAGGGTGCGGATAAGGTTTTTGTATGGGTCGGATAGGGTGCGGGTTGAGCCTCAGTCCTACTCGACCAACTCGCACCCTATATATGTATATGTTATATACTTATATAAAAATATATTTTAAGTAGATGCTGAACTAAAGACTTCTCACTAAATACAAAAGATCCTTAGTCATTAAAAGAAGAACATTAATTGATAATTTAATAAACTTTTTTTTTTTTTACATAAAAGTCAGTTCTATTTTAAATTATCATTAAGTTATATAATAACATTGCATTTTTTTTGTAACCCGCGGGTAGGATTGGGTACCCGCGGGTTAAGAGCGGGTAGGGTTAGGGTTGACTCCAAACCCTACCTTACCCTATCCAGCCATCCCTAACCGTATAATGTAATATAATATTATTATATTTACAATTATACTTATAACATGATCAATTTGTTATACATTTTTATATTATTCATGTATTATTATTATTTAATAAATATTTTATGTTCAAAATATTATTTATTTATTTATTTTAACTAACATATAATTTTATTTCTATTGTTATATTATCGTTAGCTTTTTAAGATATTGTTGAGACTTGTTATGTCATTATTGATTATTTAAAATTTGATGTTGAGACTTGTTATATTTATTTAATTTTTTTAGTTTAAAAAATCACAAATTCAATCCAATCCAAACTGCTTAAAATTAGATCGGATCGGATCGGATTTTTTTAAAAAGGTTATCCAATTCAAATCGCACCACAAGTAAAATTAGTGTTTGAATCGGATAAATTTTTAACTCAAAAACGATTCAAACTGTACCGCAAACACCCCTACTAGTGCTTGTTGCACGAGCTTTTTAGCCATGTCAATATATCAATCCTGCAATAGGAAAGATCCCGTTTTTTGTTAATTATATTTTTTATTGGTGTGTTTGTAGTGAAAATATAATACATGAATATTATGTAAGTAGCGTTTAAATATTTTTTGGGGGTAAAACACTATCTTATTTACCACAAAAATTGGGCTGTTCAGCTGGGCTTTGCGACCTTTTTTTTACTAAAACCTTTAAGAGACATTAGCGATGGACTTTTTGGTAGTTGGCTTCTCAAAATTGTTTTGAATTATGTTAGTCAAATTTTTGAAAGAAAAAATTTCAACGAATCGGACCTAATGTAATGTAGAATAAATTTTTGAAAGTGTTCGATTTTATACAAGAATGACTATTGTTATTTTAGTTGGTAGTGCATAGTAAATTTGTTCGATTTCAGATAAATGTAATATGTGTTTATTTTTCATGTAATACATATTTGAGTTGATTGTAGATTTGATTATAAATTATGTGTGATTAATTAAATGAAATTTTAGAGTAAGTATTATTCTAAGGATTTAGTTAACATGTGTTTTTAAAGTACATGATAAAATTACCAATTAAAAGTTTTTTAAAAGAAAACCATACAAAATTTAAAATTTTAATGCATTTTGTTGTGTATTTATTAAAGTAAACTCTTTTATTTCTATTATATTTGTTGTATTCTTAGAACACAAATTAAATAAATCCTTATTGTAAAGTGGATTTAGAATTTATAAACAACACATTTGATTTCAACCGATTGTGTGATAGTATTGGAAGATTTGAGATTACTAATGTGATAGAAATTGTTGTTCTAAATAATAAGTGTGATGTTGGGGCTGGGCCGGGTAACCCAATCCAAAGAAATATAATTATAAAGCACTTGATGTCTGACGAATAGGTACATCATATAACAAAAGACACATTGTAGTAGTTGCCGGCCCAAATTTGGTGTATCCAAGCAGTTCAAGTATAGATGCTACTAAATTACTAATATCCAAAAAAAAAATATGCAAATATATATTTTTTTTTTGCCGTCACGCTTGCACCGGTGTTTTCACGAGCTGAAAAGACGCTTGCACTGGCCCAACTTTACTAGGACTATTTGGAAAGGGCTTGTACCCCCTAGAGTGGAGTTGTTTGTTTGGTTTGTCTTGACTGGTAGGGTCAATACGAAGGAGAGACTAAGTCGGTTCGGGGTTATCAACCAAGAAGATACTTTATGTGTTTTATGTAATAGAGATGATGAAAATGGTCACCATTTATTTCTTGGATGCAGTTTCTCTTGGCAGGTATGGTGTGCTTGGATATCATGTTGGTATTCTATGGACTTTTCCGGGTACGGTCAAGGAGCATTATCAGAGTTGGACTGAGATATCATATAGAAAAGAGGAACGCAAGAGATGGATGGTGTGTTTTTGTGCCATTGTGTGGAATATATGGTTGGAGCGGAACAGGAGGATCTTTCAGAATAAAGAAAAATGAGTGGAGGAAATTATTAACATGTCAGTTCAGAGTTACACTGAGTGGTTAGGTGGAGACCCTTTTTATTGTTGATGACAATGCCGGAGATGACATATAGGTGTTTGGCCATAATGGATGCTTTGGTTTTAATTTCCTTTTGTGTTTTCTTTGTTATATGTGTTGAACTCCTCTTTCAAAAAAAAAGTTTGTAATTTCAATTTTCCAAAAGTCCACTGTTTTAACAGCTACCAACAAATTGTTTTGGCTTTTAATGCAAAATTGCGGTGTATTGCGACCGAGAAATCTGCTTGGAAATGATTGGCAGTTCCGACCATGATGTGTGTGGTCAAAAAGGAGGTACAAAGTATGGAAGTAGCCATGGCCGTGAAAGTGTTTGTTGCAAGTGTGTAAGTTTTATAGAATATTTTTGTAAATTTATTGAAAGTTTGCTGTGATAATATTTGCGTTATTAAAACAGGGCTGCCAGTCATTTTTCAAGAGGCTAAAATAAACTCAACTTTTGATCCCTATAGCCAAATAGACTCAACTTGAGGAAATTATGACATAAAGCAGTTGAACAAAAATTTCCTTTCTTCCATAACAATGATGTTTTACATAAAATAACTAATCAATGAAAATAAAAAAAGTCTAACTATGAAAAATCAGCAGACTAAAAAATTCCTCCAATGACTACGTGTACGCAAATGTAGGCAGAGTCTCGAACATTAAATCACCTCGGTTCTATTAGAAAACTGCTTTATGAACTGCCATTCACGGTGGCAACAAACTTCGACATAATCTATTCCAACTTCACCCCACCATGCAAATCTTCATTTAAGAACTTGCTTCCCATCTTATTTCCAGAAGCTTCGCTCCAATGATAATTTCATTCATTTTTTTTTAAATTTGGATCCTCTAAATTTAGAATTTTTATTTTAGAAGATAAGGTGTGATCTCTCACTTTTAAATAGTTTCTCTCTCATATTTTTTTTAGTCTCACCTATAAAATAAATAGTGAGAGAACACACTTTATCTTTTAATGTAAAATTTAAAATTTAGAGGATTCAAATTCCATTTTTTTATATGGGCTTCGAAAATTATTTTCGCTACCGAGTTCAAGTGTTTTTATACATTGTAAACAAAACATAATCTTTGAACACGAACATAAAAAACATACACATATATTCTCAACTTCCAAAAATAATTCATTGGGCCAACCTCCATAATTATTGCCGAATCCATGAGTCAAAAATTGTAAATTCAAACAACCTGTTTTCATAATAAATATTAGCCAATATAATTAACTCAATAAAATTAATTTATATATGTCTACTAACATATATATATATATAGCAACTTATTATAAGAGAGAAAGAAGAGAACAGTATATGAGAGAGAGTAATTATTGTTATTGCTGTCTATTATTCTTCAGTCACTTCTCTATTTATAGGCAAAGAGAGTTTTACATTTTCAACTTCATTAATTCTAGTTTGCATTGAGAAGTTGAGTAATTTAGTATCGAGAACAAAAACAGTCGCCCATATTAATGGGCATCCACTTTGACTATTTTATTGGAAATTCATCAAAATGACAATCCACAAATCGGGCTTTAAATACATCTCCTGTTTGTATCTTAAGATACCTCACTATAGAGGGAGAATCATATCCAACATATATCCCAATTTTCTTTGGGGTCCCATTTTGGTGCGATTAGGTGGTGCAATGGGAACATATATCGCACACCCAAATATTCTTAAATGGGAAACATTTGGCTGCTGGCCAAAAACTAATTGCATAGGAGAGAACCGATGGTAACTCGTTGGCCTCAAACGAATAAGTGCTGCGGCATGTAAAATAGCATGCCCCCAAACCGAGGTTGGGAGATTTGTTCTCATAAGCAAGGGTCTAACAATTAATTAGAGGCGTTTAATAAGTGATTCTGTTAACCCATTTTGTGTGTGAACATAAGCTACTGGATGTTCAACACTTATTCCATTAGCCATACAATAAGCATCAAAAGTTTAGGAAGTAAATTCACCAGCATTATCAAGACGAATTACTTTGATTGGATTTTCTGGAAATTGTGCTTTTAATCGAATAATTTGAGCCAGTAATCTCGCAAACGCCAGGTTGCGAGAGGACAATAAGCACACATATGACCATCTCGAAGATGCGTCTATCAGGACCATAAAATATCTAAAAGATCCACATGGTGGATGAATAGGTCCACATATATCACCTTGAATCCTTTCTAGGAATTCAGGGGACTCAAATCCAACATTTACTGGTGATGGCCTTAAAATTAACTTCCCTTGAGAACATGCAGCACAACAAAATTCACTAGTTGTAAGAATCTTCTGGTTCTTTAGTGAATGTCAATGGGAGTTTTCAATAATTCTCCTCATCATGGTTGTTCCCGGATAACCCAATCGATCATGCCAAGTTATGAATTCATTTAGGCTAGTAAACTTATGATTTACAATGGCATGTGATTCAATTGCACTAATCTTGGTATAATATAACCCAGATGAAAGTGAGGGCAACTTTTCTAATATAACTTTCTTATTTGAATCATGAGTTGTGATACATAAGTACTCATGATTTCCCTCATTCATAGTCTCAATATGATATCCATTTCGGCGAATATCTTTAAAGTTCAACAAGTTTCTTCGAGACTTGGTAGACAATAGTGCATTATTTATTATGAATTTTGTTCCTCCAAGAAACAAAATTATAGCTCTTCCGGAGCCTTCTATCACATTGCCCGAACCAATAATAGTATTAACATATTTTTCTTTTGGCACAAGATGGGTAAAATATATATCACTTTTAAGAATAGTGTGCGAACTTGCACTATCCGCAAGGCAAATATCTTTAGAATATGTCCTTGCCATTTTTCTTCAAAGACAAATGATAATAATAATAAAATGAGTAGAAGTACATGCACAGTAAAATTATTCACATGAATACTTAACAAACACATACACATATCAAACCATTTCATCATTGATCAAATAGCCAATATTTCCTTCAGAATCCTTAAAAAAATTAGATACATCATAATGAGTGGTGGAATTTTCATCATTTGAAACAAAATTTGTTTCCTTTCCTTTTTCATCCCTTTTCAAGGATGCTTGATAAAGATCAACTAGGTGCCTTGGGGTACGACAAGTACGTGACCAATGGCCCTTTCCACCACAACGGAAGCATTTATCCTCAATTGATTTACTTTGCCCAGTGTTTCTTTCTTTATCCCACTTCTGGTGAGATTCTTTCTTGTGAACATAATTTCTTTTCCTTCCATAATTTTTTCTTGCTACCAAAGCCTTGCCATTTACCTCTTCTGGGGTTATGATTTGCCGCATTTGCTTCAGGAAATGGGGCGGCGCCAGCAGGGCGCGCTTCATGATTTCTCAAAAGTAGCTTATTGTTGCGTTCAGCAACAAGAAGGCAACTCAAAAAAAAAAAATTTTAAATCATTTTTCTCGATTGCTATTGCAGGAGCACATTCAAGGCTTGGAATATCGAGAAAGTTTTCCCTAACATATCGGGCTTGAGGAAGTATCACATGATTGTACCTTTCTTCAAGGTCTTTCCACACATCTGCAGGATCTTTTAATATGGGATATTCATTTTTCAATCATACGTCAAGATAACGATGAAGGAAAATCATGGCCTTGGCTTTATCCTTCTGGGATGTATTATTTTTAGCCTTAATGGTATCTCCAAGATCCATTGAATCAAGATGGATTTTAACATCTAGTATCCATGATAAATAATTATTTTCAGATATATCAAGAGCATTATATTCAAGATAAAAGAGTTTCAACATAATAAAAATTTATTACCGGAAGTCTTCCTAAAACTTCGTTAGAGCTTCGTGCTGATAACGTGTTGTAAAATAAATAAAAGGTGTACTAAATATAAAATAAAGATGTGTAAATAGAAGACTTTAATATTAATATTAGCCAATATAATTAACTCAATAAAGCTAATTTATATATGTCTACTAACATATATATAGCAACTTATTATAAGAGAGAAAGAAGAGAACAGTATATGAGAGAGAGTAATTATTATTATTGCTGTCTATTATTTTTCAGCCACTTCTCTATTTATAGGCAAAGAGAGTTTTACATTCTCAACTTCATTAATTCTAGTTTGCATTGAGAAGTTAAGTAATTTAGTATCGAGAACAAAAACAGCCGCCCATATTAATGGACATCCACTTTGACTATTTTGTTCTTATCACAATAATATGGTCACTTTTCAAATTAATGTAATCCAAGATGAAATCAAAAAGCATAAAAAAGTTCACATAACCGTTGTTTTTGGTGTCAGCTTGTGTCAAAATTACGAAAATGTCTGGAATGCCTTTTAAGGGACGCTTCCTAAAACTTGCCAGTTTTTTCTTTGGTTTTTATCTTAAGGAAACTTATTAATAAAGAGAGCTTTTATCTTAACTCCGTTACAGAGACAACGAAAAATCTTGACAACGTGTACAATGTTAATTTGGTCCAATATAAGGAAAAAAAAAAGAAATCCAAACAGTTATTTCAAAAAATTAACCATCGCAACCTTAATTTACCAAAAGAATTTATCCAAACACCCTCTCTCCCAACGTCTGCTACCTCATCCTCATCAATCATCCCACCTTTCCGGCATTAGAAGCTCCCTCACCGGCCATCAAACAATAATCTACGTAGTTATTAAAATAATCATTCGACTACCTGGTGAAATGATCATCCAACATTTTTTAATTGTATATACTTAAACTGAATCAAACAAAATAACCATCCAATTAAAAATTAAAATAACCATCTACATACCTAGTGAATTGAACATTCAGCATCTAACTTCATCCGTTGATGTATATACCATGAAAACGTAAGGGAAGCAAAATCCAAGAAAGTCAAGTTGGCCGCGCAAGACAGGGGCATTTTTGAAGTGGGCTACGTTTGCATGTACAAAAACGGGAGCATCATGGACTAAACTAATTTCTTTCACAATTACTGTTGTGTTATCCTACGTTGATCTTGGACCTATACCTATGTAGGGGGAGGCGACGTCGTTGAAGGTGTCGGTAGCCATGGCGGTGCGCGACGGACGCAACGTGTGTGAATGGAGTGTCTCCATTTACGATCTTACGAGGCGTGATGGACGTATGAAAATAACACACTTGTGTGTCCCCTATACATCACGAATGACGACGTTGAGAGGGAGAAACTGCCGGCACGGGGGAGGGGCTGCACGACTGGTGCTATGTGAGACTTTGGGAACGACGCAAACTGCGCGACGGTGCTGCTGGGCATTCGTGGTGCATACATCGGCGTGAGCTGTGGGCGACAGCGGCTATAATCATGATCATATTAGCTTAATGTTTCGAAGGTTATCTGAAACGTTGAATTGGGCCTGAACGTGAGGTCCAGATCTCTTTTTGTGGCAGCATCCGATTTGTTGTTGCCGAGGTGCCGCGCCTGTCTAAGTTCCTCGTGAAGAGGTGGGGGATGGTACCTACAAGAGACTCCGATGCTTATGTTAGCAAAGGCTTTAGGCAGGTTTTTAGTAGCTTATAATGTGTGTTATACCTGAGGGGTGTCAGTATATTTATAGTAGAGTTGATAACCACATTTGTTGAAGTAGTTCCATCTTTTCTGATGGATAATCGTTCCCTTTATTTTGGGAGTTTGTTAAGATCTATCTTTTTTGGTGAAGATAGAGATTGTAGACGAAATTTGCGAGGACAGTTACTTGTTCGAGCAAGTAGAGATGAAGCTTATTTGTCGACGTCCGATCTCTTTAAGGAGGTCGGGTATGCGGTATGCCCATATGAATGCCTCCTTTATTAGTGGGCCTTTTAGTTTGTTAGGCTTGACTTTACTTTTTGGACGAGAGCATGAATACTTAATCTCTTTTTTTTTTCTAATTTCACAAAGTTATTTACATGCCAAACAACAAGAGTAAATGTTAAATTTTTTTTCAAACTTAGTTTGTGTAGGTTAACTTAGTTCTTCTAATATCTGAATTAAATTAATATACCAAATTAACTAATAATATGTATTTGTATAGATTCAATAGCCTAAATTTAAGTCGCATATAAACACACTCCAATAACAGTAAAAAAAGCTATCAGTTCGTGGTTTGGTAGGCTATTAGGTTAGAACTTAGAACATTCTCAAAGCAATATAATATAGAGTTCGTTTTTTTTTTGGTTATCCAACACAACACATGAGCTGATTTATGTTAATTATTAGAACCCTTAATTTTATTCAATGTTAATTAAAAAGTTAATTAAAATAACTAAAATGTCAAAGTGAATGTAGGTCTGTCTTTTTTCTGTTTCAAAAGAAGGTGATGAGATTATCGACTATAGCTATCACACATGCTTTTAAATTTGGTTTTTTAGATCGCTTTTCTTTCCAACGTGGATAAGCCAAAATCATAAAAAACTTACTAATGATATTTGATTTTCAACAACTTCTAGTTGCAAAATTTGACTATGTCTTAGAATCATTTGTTATTCTCCTTTATATTAGTTATGTATATATCATTCGAAGTTCCTAGCTAATACATTTTCTTTTAATAATTCTCTTAATATTTAATTACAAAATATTTTAGTAGAGAATATTTGATTGTTGGGAGTAAAAATTTGGTAAATGTTTCCCATGGATGATGGATGAGTTATATATAATTTTACCCTTATGTTTCTTTCAAATTGACGGTTTATTTCTTATAGTACAAAAAATTCACTATTATTAAGATTTAATTTGGAGGAATATTAATGTCATACTAAACTGCAAAAAAATTACATTATTGACATTAATTATTTTCATAATACAATTATTATTATTATTATTATTGTTGTTGTTGTTGTTGTTATTGTTGTTGTTGTTGTTTAACTCATTTTCATTGTGTATTTTATATTTTAACATATATTCTATACAAGTGGTTGGTTTTTGTATATACATAATATGTGTCGTCTGTGATGACTAATAACAATCGGTGACTAGTGTGGCTATCTCAGGTTGACCTATGTCTTTCTGACACATGGTAGGTTGACTAGCAAAATTGACCGCATGAATCCAGACTTCAAGGACAATAACTATGCTAATGATGCAGTAATTATGAGCGTGAGTAATTAAGTGTAAACAATGAATTAAAAATATCTAGACAAAGAGAGTAGGCGTTCGCCTCCACAATGGAAACCCTTTCTTGTTGCGCCGCCCCGTACGGCAGTCCAGCCACCTATGATCTCGTCGTTTGTAACCACCTTTCCTCTAATCTATTGTGGCTATTGCAACTCCTTCTCCTCGAGCAATTTCGTCCAACTTTGTCCGGCCCTCACCGCTGCAACTTTTCTCTGGCGACACTGCCTCGTTTGTCATAGTGGTGCCGTATCTTCTGCCTTCTTCTTCCTCCTCTGCTGAACGTTAATCACCAGTTCGTTGTTACTACACACCATCCAATGCTCAATGCTCAACACCATTAATCTAATACGAAGTGGATCTGTTTAACCAATCCCTATTCTTGATAGATCGGCAGAAGAATCTGGACGTTCTGCTGTGTCCACGCCGATCTTTATCATGTGTCCTCTCTGATGTGGTTGTCATCATCATCGATGTAGCAGCGGCAGAGAAAAGGGACAATGAGATGCACGATGAAGGCAAAGTTCACACGATGTCACCATGGCCGACCGTCGGAACACTATCCATCCTCCCCCAACTGATTCACCCAATTGACAATCATGTCCCTAATAATCATGATTTTCCAACAAAACCCTTACAGTAAAAGAAACACAAGTTACCGTGCTTAATATTTAATCAAACGCTAATGATACTCAATCACAATGCACGTGTCATCATCCCATTATACAGTCAACATGTAGTCATTCGTAGCCACCAAAAGCGTGGCCACCAGAGACGCGACCTACATAATAAAGTTATAATTGATTATTTTTTACCTATTTTTTTCTTGTTAAATGGGTTAGATAACACTCAATCCTAGATATTATAATATCACAAACTCATTCACACTACATTCATACACACAACACTTCAAGAATTTTAGGATTATTTTGTCTTTTTTTTTTGGACATCACATTTATCACAAACTAAACCCAGCTATTCCTGAGAATGGAAGGTGGGTGTGGCTTATTATGAGACAAATAGGTTTGCCATTGCACTACCTTACTCGCGAATTAGTTTGTGTTTGTTTCTATGGGAGAAAATTTTTTCTTTTGGTGAGGAAGATATTTTTTCGGGTATGGATCGACCCAAAGGAAGTTTTGTATTTGACAAATTTACATGCGCATTTGTGGTGATAAATGTGTGATAATTATTTGGTTCCATGCTGTGTCTTTCTAAGTCTAATGAATCAAACACCACTGTCATCCGCTGCTTATCTATTTTCATGAAGAAATCATATATTTTTTCTCACCTTCCTACAGTTTGTTATCCTTTGGTATTTTACCATCGCTTCCCAGTTTGCCACTTTTTTGGCAGTTTTTGGGCAGTTCGCCATCTTTTTGGCTGTTTCGTCTACGCTTTTGTTGCGGCAGTTTCGTCTGTGATTCCCTTATAACAGTTTCGTCTGCGCTTTCCTTGTGGTTGTTCCGTCTGTGTTTCCCTTGCGGTAATTCCGTCTGCACTTTCTTTTGGTAGTTTTGTCTGCACTTCTTTCCGATAGTTCCGTTTGCGCTTTTTTTCAGGAATTCCATTTGTGCTTCCTTCCAACAGTTCCGTCTGCACCAGTTTATGCACTTTTTTCTTTATTTCATTGTTTTAAATAAGTTTTAAACTCAAGTGAGCACTTGAGTTTGAGGAGGATGTTAGAATATATTAGGATCAATTAGCATTCATTAAAATTATTTAGCATATCTGAATATTTATTATAGAATGTTAGGTTTTTATTATTATTTCGATTCTCTTAGCACCTATAAATACCCTTTAACTTAAATATACACAAATATTTTCTCTATTGCTCTCTCTTACCTTTCTAACAATAAGGTTGAAACAAGTATGACATACATTTTTCTAACTAGATTTCAATGAGACATACATGAAAATATAAGTGAGTACATCCTATAAATGTCCTGACTTGTTTCAAAATTAAATGCACTAAATTTGTAGCTGTTTAATGACATGTTCATGCATTTAGTTTTTTTTTTCCTTGTAGCACAGTTAGGTCTATTTAACATCAGTTGTCTATAAAAAATTCTATAAAATTGTATAATGTCGAATGATGTTGTACATCTTTTTAGGCAATAACAACTTAGTGGGAGTTGAGATAGTAAATTTGTATTATCATTACATTATTGTTAAAGAGTTATGTTATTTGAATTTAGAAAAAAAAATAGTATAAATAATTTTTAATAATTGGGTTCTTATTTCTATTTTAACAAATTCATCAATTATTCTTGTTTGACTAAATAGGTAAATTATGTTTTATTTACAATTTCAAATATATTTTGATATAAGTATTTTTCTCTTGAAATAACTCTAAATTTACTTCAATATTGTTTTTCTTCAATGATATTTTTGTTCTATCTCATCTAAGTGAAGTATGACTACTCATACTTTGTTAATTACCAGAATCACTCTGGAAAAGAGCATTGAAAGTTGCAATTTAGATTTTTTTTATAAAGTTTCGAATTTTGCATAATCTTTTATCCTTTTGGGTATTTATTTTATTTGTGATCCCACAATTAAAATATTTTTGGAAAATAAAAAGTTGATCGTTCTTTGAAGATATTAAGTTTGAAGAAAAATAGTCAATAGACTATTCTAAAGGCAAATTCAACACTTTAAGAACAATTGTCATTTGACATATCACTAAAGAAAATTATTTCATTTCAGGTGGAATATTATGTTTTGGTGCTATGAGTGAAAAATTTAAGTCTATAATGACAACATTTGAGACTCGTCTCATTAATTACCTAAAAGTATTAAACCATTGGTATTTAAAACCAAATTGATTAAATAGATAATATGGAGATATAAAATATGCTTTGTTGTAAAATTTTCACTTAAAAGTGAAGCATTGAATACAAGGAGACTTTTCTTTCAATTACAAAAAAGATTCATTTAGGACTATAATGATACTGATGGTATATTAGATCTTGAGTTACAGTAGATGGATATAAGGAATTATTTCTCAATAGCAATGTTGGTGAAACCATTGATATGAGATATATAGACACTGAATTTTAATTACATATTTAATTTATTTTTAATATGTATTTATATTTTAAGATATATTTTATACTAAAAACTGATTTTGATAAAAAAAATATTGTGTTAGCTAAAC
>NC_029787.2:10399285-10407238 GCF_000816755.2 Arachis ipaensis
CTTATTTTATTGACTTTTCTCAATTTAAAAGAGCTTTATCCATTTTTAATATATATTAATTCAATTATTTTCTTTTGATTTATTATTGTTACATCATTTTCATTTATGTTAACAAGTTTTTTTCTAATAAAAGAATAATATTATATACACTATTGTTCTCTCTCTCTTCTCTCTCTCTCTATATATATATATTGTGTTAAAATTGATTGATAATAAAAATTAAAAAAAGATAAAAAACAATTGTCTTTTATATTAATGATCAAATTTGTCCCTGAAAGATCACTCGTCTTTTAAATTAGTTCACAAATTTTTTTTAATAAAATTCGTCATTAAAAATTTAAAATTAATTTCATTAGTTTTTCTATTATTTTCTTTTTTCGTTGATAGTGCCAAAATTTATTAATGTAGTACGTTAAGTGATATACTGTAACACACAAATAAAAGTCTTAATTAACTACTAGCATAATAAATTTATGAAATTAGATCAAATGAAAACCTAATTGAAAGGAGAACTTGAGACTTTGGAATTGATTTGATCTAATTTCATAAACTTATCATGTTAGCTGCCAATTAGGACTACTAGATATGTATTATGATGTCACTCAACATGTTACATCAACAAATTTTGACGCCGTTAACAACAAAAGTGACAAAAAAACTAACATAACTAATTTAAAATCTTTAAAAGATGAATTTAATTAAAAAAAATCTTTCGAAAACTAATTTGTAAAATGAATAATTTTTTAAAGATTAATTTAACCATTTACTCTAACTTTTATCATGTATACTTTCTCTATATCAGTCCAAGAGAATAAAAAAATCAACTCTTTTGAGTATCTATTTATTTTGTTTTTCATACCTACACACACGTGCAATAAGACAATTCTCTTACTGCAAACATTACAATAAACAAGATATCAAAATATCCATTGTTGTTGTGTTTCTTTTGAGTTTCTAACCCCACCATTGATGTACGGCTACACCTTTATCCCTCAACATTCCATAGAGTGCCAAGCACTCCCAATAAGCCCTACGGTTTCTATTGTTCTCTTGTTTTTGACGTGGCTTGCATTCCAAGAAAAGCTCATCCACCAGTCCAATAGTGTCTCTTTTTATCATTTCTTCCACCACCTCTGTTTCTGCTTTCATCACCACGAATTCTTCATCTTTCACATTCTTCCGCAGCCAATCTGACATTCCTGGCTTTGGCATCTCTTTCGCCAACGCCTCTTCCGCCGTAATCATCTCGATATTTATCTTGTATATTTCAAAATTTTTGTTCCTTGTTGGATAATTCTTGTGGAACCAATCACTTTTTCTTTCTCCTTCTTTCTCCGCCAATCCCACATCAATGAAAACTCTACGAGGATAACTCTCCAACGAATCACCCATCAAATCTGGAAGATATCTGTTAAATATTTATGAAATTAGTGCAAATTGCATGCATTTTCTATGATAGGTATATACATTCTAATAATTAGCTAGACAATGAATTTAAGGTAAAAAGAAAGTAGTAAAGATATCATTTTTTTCCTGTTTTCAATTTTTTAAAAAAATAAATTTTATTGAAGCACATTTAAATTTTAAAAATTATTATTATAAAACAAATTATTATTTTAAATGACGAAATAACTAATTCATTTTACATTATTATTGAAATTATTAAATAATTAAAAGTAATAAAAATATATGTTAAGAATTAAAGTGATGGATCTTGATATATGCTGGTGGATCATTTATACATGGTAGGAGGCATAGGTGGTTGATTAGTAGTTGGTGGTCCAATCCAACCTGCATATATAATATTTTTTGTTTACAACAACATAGTTAATTTCCACGAAAATAGAAAGATAAAACTCAGTTGCATATACGTAAAATTATAAATAATAAATTAAATAAAATAAATTTGTGTTATTATCTTTTTGATCATTTGTCTAAAATTAAGTGTTTTACTTACTTAACGCGTCTCAAATATTGTCTTGATTTTCCCGATGAGGCTCTTGGAGGCTCTAACAAGACATCTTCAAGGTTTCGCAGTGCAGCTTGCTTTGCGTCGGAGGAGTAGCCAAAAAGCTTTCTAGGCGCAGCCACCATTAGCGGTGGCTGATCATGATGATCAAGTTCTTCCTTTTTTATCATGGCCACAGCAATGAGATTCAAGCGCCTCACATAAACCATCTTGTAGTTGGAAGGCTTATAGAGTTTCCCCGAGGGGTTATCGCGGGCGAGAAAGGCGACAACCCCATCAACTTTCAGTGTCCTGTCGATGAACTTTGAAGCCGCCGGGAAATCTGTGGTGAAAACAAAGTCCACACTGTTGTCGATTACGTTCTTCTGCTTCTCCAAATCACTCAACAAAACAAGTTCCATGTTGTACTCAGAAACAATGCTAGGCCCTATTCCTGGATCTGCATTGTTATCATTGGTCATGAAAATTGCATTGCGCTGGGTAGGTTTCTTGAGCCCTTCGTTTGTAAGGTCATGGAAAAGAACACCCAATAGCTGGTCTATGTTGACCGAATCGTAGCTAACTTTCTGCTTATCAATAGATTCGGTAAGCAGATCCTTCTGTTGAGTTTCTTTATAAGAGATTTTCTCAAATTTGAAGGAAGACGATCTCATGATGCTATTCAAGGTGGCAAATGCGAATATCATGAGGAACAAACAAAAAACAATCTTCATGAACTTGAAACTTGGGATGAGCCTATTGATAAAGTAACGTGGGCTTTTAGGCAAATGCTTGATAATGCTTTTCTTGAAGTTGACATAGTGTTTTGATTTCAATGCAATGACACCGATGAGTTCGAACGCCATATTTATGATATGACGATTGAGACAATTAATAGATAGAATAAATGAATAGAATAATGTTTAAGACGACAAAGGTATAAGAACAAGTATAATTAAGAAAAAGAATATTTTGAGAAAGAGAGTGGAGGAGCTAGTCACAAGAAAATTTGGGTTCTAGCGAGTGCAGAATCTAGCAGCGGTATGGTTTCCACCAACAAGCGAGAGATGGTTGATCTGCAAGGTAGACCACATTCTAATCAATTCTCTCAGTCGCTGTACCTCCATTATTTTTTTTTACCAAGATCAGACTAGCGCCAATTTATTAACATCATCTCATGAATCTGTGATTAAGATGATTTTTGTGACAACATAATCTTATTTGTGTTGTCTCTATATCATCTAATCACAGATGCATGAATGACAAGAGAGCAGATCAGAGCAGTTTTTGTGATCTCTCTTCTCTCTCTTTTGTCTAACTCTCTCTAATTATTTGATTTGTTATTTTGTGAGGGGTGTGAGTTTTGATGGAATGAAGAGGGAGAGGTTATATAGATCCACTAGGCTTATTATGGGAGGGTAGATAAAAAAGTATGAGAGGAATTCGTGACAACAAATTATTAGAAGAGCCTAAATTTGCAATTTGTGGGAGAAAAACACGGTTGACGCAACGACAATGATGTTGCTCCATTCACTAATTTGTTAATTCATTATTTAATGAATTTAATTCTTTTTATTTTATTTTGATTTTATCTCCTATAGTTTATCAATTTTGATTTTATTTTGATAACATTTTGCTCCATCATATTGTTATGCATGTAAAAGATCAAGGTGTCTTGAAAGTGTGAATGCCCGCCCATCATGAACATCAGGAAACTGTACTGTTCTCTGAAGGAGGTCTTCCTAAAACTCACCAATGCAATATATTGTGAATTAAGTTAGTACGAAAGTAAATGCCAATTTATGGATGGGTTTACTACCATTACTATTATGATGAATATATTTTATGGTTGTGATGATGGGTTGGCACTTCAAGCATCATGGTTAATTGCTTATTGCCACTCGCGTTAACTATGTGTCCACACCATGCCATATTGCCATTCCATCTACTCTATTCTTGGCTTTTTTTTTTGTTTTCAGGGTTATACCTTTCAAATTCAACTCCTATACATAAACCTTAATTCAAAATTTGGACTCTCATGCGAACAAGATTAGAAAATTCATCAAAGTTATATTCTTGTAACACTTTATATATCACACTGAATTTCATCCTATAATCGTAAAGCAAAGATGATAAAACATCACTACAGTTCTAAAGCTCATACAGTAGTATATAATTCAAAGAAATATTACAAACTAAAAACTCGACAAAGAGAACAGGAGATCAAAGAGTTAAACAGAAAAAACAAAACGCAAAGCAGTCACATACGATAACTAAAACACGACGGCACGAATAAAAACAAAGTGTATAGGCATATATATAAGGTAATAGATATAAGAAACACAAAGTAAATAAAAACAAAGTGTCGCGGGCCGGATCGGAAGTTGGTGCTGTTCTAGTTGGGGCCTCATCACATGTATGGATTTGGTTGCTTTTGTTCTGCTGGATTATGTTGTATTCAAAATGGTGTATTACTTCATGCTTTATATGGTTCGAGCATTGGGTGTAGTGAATTGATTAGAATCCATAAATTTGTTGAAAGATTTCCTTTCAATATTTTTGGTCTTGGAAGTCGCTTAGGATCATGAGTAGTCGGTTATCCATCTCTGTATTTGTGAACTTTACTTTCTTCGTCACACCACTTTCAATTAGACTTCGGTGCCCACTTTTCGTGAACATTTCACTTGATTCAGACTTTCTTGCTTTTGAATTTCTATCACTAGAATGCCTAGTTTATCAATTTTTATTTTATTTTGATACCATTTTGCTCCATCATATTGTTATGCATGCAAAAGATCAAGGTGTCTTGAAAGTGTGAATGCCCGCCCATCATGAACATCAGGAAACTGTACTGTTCTCTGAAGGAGGGCTTCCTAAAATTCACCAATGCAATATATTGTGTATTAAGTTAGTAGGAAAGTAAATGCCAATTTATGGATGGGTTTACTACCATTACTATTATGATGAATATATTTTATGGTTGTGATTATGGGTTGGCACTTCAAGCATCATGGTTAATTGCTTATTGCCACTCGCGTTAACCATGTGTCCACACCATGCCATATTGCCATTCCATCTACTCTATTCTTGGCTTTTTTTTTTTTTGTTTTCAGGGTTCTACCTTTCAAATTCAACTCCTATACATAAACCTTAATTCAAAATTTGGACTCTCATGCGAACAAGATTAGAAAATTCATCAAAGTTATATTCTTGTAACACTTTATATATCACACTAAATTTCACCCTATAATCGTAAAGCAAAGACGATAAAACATCACTACAGTTCTAAAGCTCATACAGTAGTATATAATTCAAAAAAATATTACAAACTAAAAACTCGACAAAGAGAACAGGAGATCAAAGAGTTAAACAGAAAAAACAAAACGCGAAGCAGTCACATACGATAACTAAAACACGACGGCACGAATAAAAACAAAATGTATAAAACCTTGCAAAAGCTTCAGGATATATAAGGTAATAGATATAAGAAAGACAAAGTAAATATATATATATGGTCAATCTACGGTACAAATTTAAATTGATACAGATTTACAGATTTTCTATGCAAATGAATATGAGATTGACACGTTGCTCCTTTGTTGCAGGGCTTGTCTCATGCTTAGCATTAGAGGTGGCTGAGCCGTTAGCCAAGGGTGTTTGTCCGCATAAACTGGTGCTAGATCTGTAGAGGTGGGCTTTGGGCACCAACAAACATTAGGGATCCAAAAAAGAAGTTTTTTTTTTCTCCGTGAATGGGAAGAAAAAAAAGAGAAGCGATGTCAGGTTGCATCCATGGAGGGTGATCAATTGAGGAAGATGTGATCCCCAAAAACGAAGACCTAGGTTTCAGTGAAAGGGATACAGCCGCTGAAGGTGTTGATGTGGCGGTGATTCACAACTGGAAACCATCGACGATTGAAGTTGCGGTGTCGTGTCTTATCCGGCGTTGAATGCGTCTAACCGTCCGTCGTTCCGTCGCGGGCTAGATCGGGAGCTGGTGCTGTTCTAGTTGGGGCCTCATCACATGTATGAATTTGGTTGCTTTTGTTCTGCTGGATTATGTTGTATTCAAAATGGTGTATTACTTCTTGCTTTATATGGTTCGAGCATTGGGTGTAGTTAATTGATTAGAATCCATAAATTTGTTGAAAGATTTCCTTTCAATATTTTTGGTCTTGGAAGTCGCTTAAGATCATGAGTAGTCGGTTATCCATCTTTGTATTTGTGAACTTTACTTTCCTCGTCACACCACTTTCAATTAGACTTCGGTGCCCACTTTTCGTGAACATTTCACTTGATTCAGACTTTCTTGCTTTTGAATTTCTATCACTAGAATGCCTACTTGTTTCGGCCAACCTTAATACTGAATGCTGGTAGTAATAGACTTATGGGGTTCATTTACACTTGCTTAGTCTCACTCAAATTTCGTATCCCTCTTTCTATTTCTATGTGTAACGTTGTAGTGTTCCTTTCATATCATAGATAGTCATTATATAGAATATACGAAGTCATTCATGTACCCGATAAGATCAATAAGCATGCTACTATATGTGTGTGTGTGTGTGTGTAATACACATTGGTTTGTATGCAGCATGTGCAATGACATGCTTCAACTTGCTGCTGTTGATCAAACGCTTGTTGCATGGTTGACTACTGGAAAATATGCTATTCAAACTCTTCTTCTTTTTTGTACTTTAACCGCAGGAACGAGAACTCATTTTTGTTCCAACTCCTTTGCTGACAAGATTAATGCTAGTCGTATATATCAAGATAGCAATACCTTTTTTTCTTTGGCTTAATTAACCATGGTGTAACACCCTACCATACAGAGTCTTATGCTTAAGTCATAATTCAGAGATGGCAAGGTATTACGACCTCTAAAACAAAAATTTAGTACGTATAGTAGAATGAATAATTGATTATAACTAGGAGCCTTTGTAGAAAAAGGGGTAAACAAAAACCATAACTCGAACGCGCAACACTCCGATCGATAACGTAACGAGCAAAGGATAAGCTAACGCAAGATCATATATATAAAGAGTGTCAAAAACGGGAATATCAAGACTCAAAATCCGGCTGCGGAGCGGCAATCGGAGCTCTAGATCAAAAGTTATGGTGGTTTGAAGATCAAGTGAGAGAAAGAACTTGAGAGAGTGTTCTTCCTCCCCTCTCTTCAATTTCAGCGTGTTTGAGTGTGTTGTGAGGAGAGAGAGTGCTGAGAACTAGGGTTTTGGTTTAGTTATGTTGGGCCAAGGGCCCACTTTGGGTCCGGTTGGCCCGGTTTGGCCCGTTCGGTCCAATCTTGGTCCGATTTCTATAAAATTGGTACCGAAATTCTCGTCTCAATTTCCTCTATCATATTAAGCCATAAAAATAACATTTTTGGCTTTCTAGAATAAATTCTCATTTATGGGTTAATTAGCCGTTAATTAACCGGATCTTACACATGGCATAGGGAGACCCCGCCTACTAAATTTTCATTGTCTCTGAGCTTCCCGACCTCTCAGGTGACAAAGGTAGTTAAAAAGTGTTATGACAAAGGCGCAAAGTAATGAGTACGGTGAGAATGGGAGTAAAAAAACTTCAAGGTATCATTTTATGGATTCGGCAACATCGGTAGTTCAAAAATGAAATTAGAATAAAAACGAAGTTAACTGTATTAGGGTTTAGGGTGTTTATATGACATTGGTGTACATGTTTGTAGATGAGAAGTGTGAGATCGTAGATCCTATGAGGAAACGCTTGATTAAACCTAAAATTGTAGGGTCCTATAAAGAAACAAGTAATATTCGAATATTTATGTTATCTTTTTTGGAAGAAAACATTTCCTATACCAATTATGTGATATGGTGTGGCTGTCATTCCTTTTTTGTTTCGGTTCTTATCATAATGTCAATTAAGTTAGTTAATGTTGTTGTTCTTCACTGTTTTGACCTTTTGGAATTTTCCTAAATGGCTCAACTGAACCATTCATTCTTATAGAGAATATAGAAAGAGAACAAAAA
>NC_029787.2:10408014-10408527 GCF_000816755.2 Arachis ipaensis
CTAATAATATAAAAATAAATTTTTAGTCATTTCTCAAAATATAATAAGTAAAAATTTCCTATTTGATTAATTAACAAAAGGTAAAATACTCTTTATTTAGCAAAGAGTGTTAACAATAAGTCAACAAGAATATATATATTATAACACAAAAATATAAAAAAAATTACAATAATTAAATTTTTTCTTGTTGGGTTAAAAAAAATTACATTTAAAATTTTCATTGGCTAATTGTAAATAATTGTTTTTTATTGAAAAAAAGTTAAACTCAAAACGGGCCAAACCATGTACCATGAAAAGGCGGCAATGGGGAAGAAACCCAAAAAGTGAGGGCCTTAATGTCCTTCAACAACAACGCATGGCCCCAAATTGGCCCCTTATACAGAATCAAAATAAATAAATAAATAAATAAAATTAGGCCCGTTATTCAGTGTTTTTATTTGTCGGCTCTTCCTTCCAACTATCACGACAGACAAGTTTGCAGAGCTCTACCAAGCCTATTTTCAAAAACCAACG
>NC_029787.2:10408644-10415833 GCF_000816755.2 Arachis ipaensis
ACAATAAAGTCTAAGTTAAAAAGAGCTACATCCTATTTCTCAAAGATTTTAAAATAAAAGCCTCTAAAACAAATACAACAAAAGTGAGAGGTAACTACAACAAAAGACAAAAGTAAAACTCGAGTCATCATCTGCTCTGTCACCATCCGCAAAAATCACTAAAATGGGTTGCAACTTACATCTAAAAAATAAGAAATATATATGGTATGAAAACCGGAGATTCTCATTATGATAACAGTGCCCAATAAATAAGATATACAGTTTTAGAAAGCCAAAGGTAATCCTAAAATTTTCCACCACATACATAATATTAAAAAATTTACAATACATTTTAACTTAGGAATTTTCTACTCTAGCAGTCACCTGTCCCACAGCCTTTGCCAATTTATCTTCCATGTACCAAATGACGGACCCATAAAACTTTAAAAGTGGAGGCAAAAATATGTATACTAAAATAAATTTTGTTGAACATTATTAATTATATGGAGATATAAAAATTAAAAAGAGTTAATAAATACAAAATTTACAATTAAAAATATCAAAAAGAGAAACAATGAAATTGAAAGATACATAAAGAGCTATACAAAAAAACATGAAAAATTTGAAATTTATCTTTTGACGAAAAGAAGATGACCACTAGATAAGAAATAGAAAGAGAAGGTTAAAATTATGAAACTAAGAAGAGGGTTTAAAAGAATAAAGAAATATCGACACAAGAACTAAATTTGATTAGGTTAACTAATAGTCAAAATGATAGAAAGATAAAAAAGTAAATTTGAGGCTTTAGCCAATTGAGTTTAGTTTATTTGTAATAAAACCATTTAAAATTTGAAGTGGGGCACATAACACATTATATATAACTATAATTTAAAAAAAAAATTGAAAACATAGTGGGGGCAAGTGCCCCTCATTGTTGTTACTAGGTTCGTGCCTGCATGCACCGAACCTCCTTAATCCCAGTAGAAAACACAATTAAATGCAAACAAGTAAAACACAAGTAGGTTGTATATACAACAAGTAACTCAAGTAGCAATTAGACATGTTACACAATTAGGCATAATGCAAGTAATTAATCCAAACAAACACATAGGATGCATATGATGAATGTCTGTCCTAATTGGCCATAATATCACTTGTCGGTTCAACTGCCAACCCGACACATTCCCTTGGGATGTCGCATTTCTATCACGTATATAAATATGCGCCTTGGTATATAGTGTCCTAGCTCACTTGTAATACCCTATCACCCTAAACCTTACCTTTAGCCGTAAAGCAAGGATAGCAAAGTGCCACGATAGTTTTAAAACTTATAATATATAATATATATATCCAAGAATTTATATAACTAGAAGCCCGATGAAGGAATAAAAGCTCAAAATCGCATAAAGCGGAATTACAAAACGCAAAGCATTCACACACGATAACTAAATGCGTAGGTAAGAACAGAACATGATATAATATGTATAAAACCTTCTAAATAGCTCCATGATACACAACTAGTCAAACTAAAATATAGAAGAGTTTTAGAGGTTTAAAATAGCTTATACAACTTATCTCTCAAATCAAGCCTCTAAGGTCATAAAGTATAGAATACAAAGGGTGAGATAATAACTACAACAAAAGTAAAGCAGAATAATACCAAGGAGAAATCATACTCCGCTCTGTCACCACCACGTAACCACCGAAGTGGGTTACGACCTGCATCTGAAAAACAACAACAGAATACGGTATGAGAATCAGATATTTTCAGTATGGTAACAGTGCCCAGTAATGTAAAATATAAGATTTTGAGACGCCAGAGGCAATCCTAAAACTTCACATCGATACAGAATATTCAAGTTTAAAACAAAAATAAATAACGTAAATCAAACACCATAAACAGGGTTATCTAAACTTAGGGGATTTCTAACTAATACTAATCACACCGCTGTATCTCACAGCCTTTGCCAACCTAACTTCCGCGTGATCCCATCGCCACCGCCTACCGAGCCTCCTCAATCCCAGTAGAAAACACAAGTAATGCAGACAAGTAAAGTACAAGTAAAGTACATGTACAGCAAGTAGGACAATTAGCAAGTAAACATGTGGTTCATTTAGGCATAACAGAAATTAAGCAAAGCAAACAAACAGGTAGAAGATATATATGATGAATGTCTTTTCTATTGGCTTGTGATATCACTTGTCGGTTCAAAATGCCAACCCGACACATCTCTGGGAATGTTGCTTTTCTTCCACGCCAGGAATATAGGCCCTGCATACTCATGCAACAGAGAAATCTGCTACGCCAGGGATATAGGCACTACACACTCATGCGACAGAAAAGGTTATCAATCATAACTTCATCCCAGGGATATAGTGCCCTGCATACTCTTGCAGCAGAGAAATCTGCCACGCCAGGGATATAGGCCTTGCACACTATCTTTTAATATCCATCAAACTCATAATTTCTTTCCAAATTCTCATCTCATCATAAGCATTATCAACTTTCCATTTCATCATAATCATTCTCCTTTCTCAAAATCTCCTCAAAGACATACTTCACAATTCAACATACACTAATTTCGTCCACAACCTTTTATAACCTAAGTCATCGACTCTAAATTCATACTGCATTTCACTAATTTGATTCACCATACCATCTCTATCAATCTTAGGCCTAATTACTAGTTAGCAATCTTAAACAGTAGATAAAGAAGTTTGGAAAGTTAGAAAACCCTTGAAAAGTGAAGAAAAATCATTTTTCAACAAAACAGGGTCTGTGTGTACGCACGCCCAAGTGTGTATACGCACACTTCAAAATTTGGATCATTCTGCCTACGCAAGCATGGGCCACGTACGCCTAAAGGTCTGGCAAAGACGCACGCCTGTGTATGGGGGGTGCCTGTGTACGCATGTACCTCAGGTTACAGAAATTTCAATTTTAAACACCAAACTTTAAATGTTCATAACTTTCTCTACAAAACTCCATTTTTATCAAACTTTATATCATTTTAAAGCTCTTGAGATCACCTTTAATTTAAAATAATTTTAAACCAATTTCAAAAAGAGAGGTTCAAGTTATGATCCGTCAAAATTTATGAAAAATCAAGTTTTATACAAAAACATCAAAGTTCTCTAATTTCCAAATTCCATAACCAAACCAAACCAAAGCATACCCAATTTCAATACAAAATACTACCACATACTACATGTTACCATTCTATTGCAATTCAATCAACTCAACATCCATTTAACTCAATCTTTCCACCATAATTCAACAAAAATCCATAATCCATAAATCAATATCTCAACTTTAACAATTTTCATACAATTAACTCTTGATTAGCCTCATTCACCACCATTCAATATTAACACCAACCACAATATTCAAAACCCAATATCATCATCAATATTAATCACCACTCATCAAAATCATATTTAACATCAATATTCATCATATTTCATATATCACATATTCTAACACTCCATGTCATCCTCCTCATCATCAAACATAATTTCACATATAATTAATCATACATAACCATCATTCAATCCTATCTTAAGGTCAACTAGCCTAAGTGTCCATAAATGTTATATATTATATAAAAGAAACCGAAATCATACCTTGGCCGATTCCTAATATACACCAAACACCAAAACGAAGCTACTGAACTCGATCCAAAAGCCTCAAACCAACTCCAACAAACACCAAAACTCAATCTAACATCATAAAACATACCAACATCAAACCTAGGGTTCACAAAAATAACTAAACACAAGGGTTTAGTAAGACCTTACCTTACCCAATAGCATTAGGAACAAAACCCAACAATATTCCAATGCTAGATCACCCCTAAACAAACAAAATCACAAAATCTACTAAAAAATCAAATGTAAAAATGTAAAATCACTTAGGGTAGAAAACTAAAGCAGGAGATGCGAGTTCTTACCAACAAAGCTTAGTTAAAAATGATGGGCTCGGCGAGAGCAACATGTGGCCGCAAACGTCTCGTCAATCGGAGCTCCTAGCTCAAGTTATGGCCAAATGAAGGAGGAGATGAATAATGAAATCTCATTCTCTCTTCCTCTCTTCACTTCAGCGCCCCCTTTCTTTGTTTCTAGGGTAAAATAAACTGAATACTCATTAATTGGCACTTATATATGTTGGGCTTAGGTCCAACTTGAGTCTAGTCCAACTCGTTAGTATTTTAAGTCTGTTGTCCCACTTTGGGTCAAAACCTTGAAGATGAGCCCGGTTTTTAATTCTAAATTATTTTTGTCCTTTCAAAACAATAAATTCAATTTTCAAAATCTTATTTTTCTCAATACGCGGTACCAATCAGACTAGAGCCGATACTGCCAGCTTAAGTGTCGGTATGCATTTTTACAAATTTTTTTTTCGTAAAAGATACATTTTTTCACTCAAAAAAATTCATTAAATTCAAATTTTACCTTTTTATTTTCAAAATATCATTTCTATATTTTTGAATCTATTCTAGACAGTTAAATTATTATTTTATTAAAGCGATTATTCCGATTCTTACATCACTCTTACGGGATATAGTGCTCGAGAACACTCTTATGATACGAAAGGATGCGAATGGAAGACTACCTCAAACCCCACATCTAAACGTAGGTGAAAGACTGCCTCAGTCCCTACGCTGGTGCCGCAACCTTGACAAGAGGGATTAACCAACTGTCCTTACCAGGCACATAGTGACTTACCAAATATATCATATATGTCATTCATCTCAGTGATCACTTTTCATATTCAGCAGGTTCATTAAACCTTAATCTTTTATAAATCATCATTAGCTTTCATTTCTCAATTTATCATTAACATAATACTCCACAAATTCACTTTAATTATTCCATCCATAGTACTTCACAAACCTGAGTCACCCTCTCTAGACTCATAATAGAAGTATAATTTTAATTCACTCAGTATACTTCTGCTCGTTCTAAAGTCTAAACACTAGTTAGGGGATCTTAAACAAGAGTTACAGAGGTTTAGAAGACTAGAGAAATAGTTGAAAATTCAAAAATTTATCTTTTGCAAAACAAGGTGGTCAAGCGTATTAATGCCTTCCGCGTACACATGATTTGAAAATTTGGGAATGTTGCATAAGCAAACTACATACCTTCCGCATACGTGAGAATATTGGACAGGAACATCTGCCTGCGTTGCATGACACTTCTGCGTATGCATGGGTTCAAAAAAAGGCATTGTCGCGTACGCATGCCATCCGCGTACACAAGAGTACTGGGCAGAATCATTTACTCGCGTACGCATGAATACAGATTTTTCTAAAAAGCTGATAAGTCCAGAAAATTCAGTTTTTTACACAAAACTTCAAACGTGCATATTTTTTCGTAAAAAATTATTTTCCGTCTGTTCTTCGAACGTCATAAACTACATGAATCCAAATTTTATTTAAGACCAGTTTCACAAATTTTGAGAGTTTGAAAATCAAATTATAGCCCTTTGAAGTTGGTTAAAAATAATTTTTCACCAAATGATACCAAAATCCTCTAGTTTCAAAAACTCTCAATCCAATTCAAATCCATCTATACCAATTTCAAATTCTAAATACTTTTACACATTTTCAAGCACTCATCTATCAATTTTCAACCATCCAACACCTAACAATTCAATTTCAAACCATGTCAATCAGCAATTTAAAATCCAACAAAATTTCACCTATTGAGTACCAAACCCACATTACCATCAATCATATAAACTCACATCCACACTCAACCAAGATATATTCACAATCCTCAATACCAATCAACCATTCATATGATTCACACTTATTTTGGGACTACTAGCCTAAATTTCACACAACATTACATATTATCTAAAAAAATTTGAAATTATACCTTGGCCAATTTCTCCCAGGTGTCCAAACAAGCCACCAAGCCGTAGCCACAACGTTAGCTCAATTTCAAGTAATCCAATCACCAACTCAAACTTTAATTAACATGAATTTAATCTAGTTTCATTCAATTTACCAAAATCAATACTAAGTTTCAACAAACAACAAGGGTTTAGAGTTTTTTTTATCTTACCCACTGATGTTTGGGATGAAACTCAATAATTAGCCAAGCTAGATTACACCCAAACTATCAAAATAATGAAAATCTCAATTTTCCAAAGTCAAAATTCAAATTTGTGCTAGAATAAAGAACTAAAGAAAGGAATTCGAGTTGCTTACTACTTTGTTCAGATAGAAATGAAGAGCTCGACAAGGTGATCGCGTGGCTGCATATGGCACACCAATCGAAACTCCAAATCACAAGATATGATCAAAAGAAGAAGAAGATAAATAATACAAGGGTTTCACTCTTCTTCTCCCTTTTCTCTCACCTGGCTGAATGTTTTTGTTGTGAGTGACCATTGTGCTGAACTTGGCACAATGTTGAGGGTTACTGAATGAGTCTTGGGCTCAATTATGACCCAAGTCAGTTTGTTTAGTCCATTGGTCCAACTTTAGACTAAAATATTTAAAATTGGTATTTTAATTCGTATCTTAAATAATTTTATCTCTCAACTATAAATTTTAATTTCTTAACTTTATTTATTCATAACTTAATTTTTCTTACTCACCGTGCCTTACAAATTAAGCCAGTCGCGTATGAATGAGTCCAATTATGACCCAAGTCAGTTTGTTTAGTCCATTGGTCCAACTTTAGACTAAAATATTTAAAATTGGTATTTTAATTCGTAATTCGTATATTTTTTAATTTTTATCATTTTCAATCTATTTCGGATAATTAATTTTTTTATTTTAATTAAACAGTTAATTAATTTTTCGGTTCATACAACATACAATTTAATTATTTACGATTATGCTATGTTTATACTAAAATTAATTATCAAAATCAGTCACTATTATAAAATATATGTTAAAATACAAATACAACTTAATTAGAAGTATGTGAATAAGAAATATGTCAATAATTAAGATAAGTGTTTTATTTTCTTAATAAATAATAGTCTAGATTCAACTTAATAAATTGTATGTGATTAGAAGTTTATTTTACAAAAAATTGTGAATAATCTCCATTCGATTGTGTATAATATTAATAAATATGAAATTAGTTAAGATGATAATGTTAGAATAAATTAATTTCAATATCCCAGATCATCCATATTGAATCACCAAAAATATATATATATATCGTAATGCGGAAGCGTACCTGAATTCAT
>NC_029787.2:10417443-10418683 GCF_000816755.2 Arachis ipaensis
GTTAAATTTTTTTCCTTTAAATTTTTTAATTTAATATTTTTATCATTTTCAATCTATTTCGGATAATTAATTTTTTCTATTTTAATTAAACAGTTAATTAATTTTTCGGTTCATACAATTCTCATCTTAATTATTTACGATAATGCTATGTTTATACTAAAATTAATTATCAAAGTCAGTCACTATTATAAAATATATGTTAAAATACAAATACAACTTAATTAGAAATATGTGAATAAAAAATATGTCAATAATTAAGATAAGTGTTTTATTTTCTTAATAAATAATAGTCTAGATTCAACTTAATAAATTGTATGTGATTAGAAGTTTATTTTACAAAAAATTGTGAATAATCTCCATTCGATTGTGTATAATATTAATAAATGTGAAATTAGTTAAGATGATAATACTTTAATTATTAATATGTCGTGTGTTCAAATCTTATAAATAATAATTTTTTTTATTAGATATACGTGACAAAGGATATTTTAGGAACACAAATTTAATTTGTACACTAAATTCTTTTCTAATTTCTCTTTCTCTCTCTATATATATATATATAACCACTCTATCTCATGAGCCCTGTGATTTTTGATTCCTTACAGTATTTGCTGGCGCACATAAGATATTAAACAGTTAATTAATTTTTCGGTTCATACAATTCTCATCTTAATTATTTACGATTATGCTATGTTTATACTAAAATTAATTATCAAAGTCAGTCATTATTATAAAATATATGTTAAAATACAAATACAACTTAATTAGAAGTATGTGAATAAGAAATATGTCAATAATTAAGATAAGTGTTTTATTTTCTTAATAAATAATAGTCTAGATTCAACTTAATAAATTGTATGTGATTAGAAGTTTATTTTACAAAAAATTGTGAATAATCTCCATTCGATTGTGTATAATATTAATAAATATGAAATTAGTTAAGATGATAATACTTTAATTATTAATATGTCGTGTGTTCAAATCTTATAAATAATAATTTTTTTTATTAGATATACGTGACAAAGGATATTTTAGGAACACAAATTTAATTTGTACACTAAATTCTTTTCTAATTTCTCTTTCTCTCTCTATATATATATATATAACCACTCTATCTCATGAGCCCTGTGATTTTTGATTCCTTACAGTATTTGCTGGCGCACATAAGATTAGATATATAAAAATATAAAGCATAGATAATGAATTAGTTGAAAAATTAGCCTAAAAGTATTACCAACCA
>NC_029787.2:10423754-10427033 GCF_000816755.2 Arachis ipaensis
ATATTGGGGACCGAAATCCTGAAGGTCTATTTATATTTGAGCATGGCACCCATTAAACCCTTAAGCCCAAATAAAATAGTATCTAAAGCCCAAAAGATAATATATATCTAAAATCCAAAAAGATAATTATCTAATGAACAAAAGATAATATCCGGTTTTATTCTCATTTAATTCCAAATCAAAAGTAATAATTACTTATTCAATTAGCATTTAAAACAATAAGTGAGATCATCATTATATAAGTCATTTAATTTGAAATAGCATAATTTGTGATTATAATTAATATATGTATTGCCCACAAATAAGTTAGGAAATCAAATAATTTCCTAACAATCTCCCACTTGGGCTATACATATATTATTTCTTGACATAATCACATCTTTATAAACTTTATGCGCGCATCTGAATGCTATTTCTCTCATTACTTTAACAATCTGGTCCGTCTCATACATTAGATATGGAATTACCGCAGCTTTTATCACATTAAATGCCGTGACTAAACCACGCCAATCACCATTCTAATATACTCAACGACATAGATCAAATTTGGATGAGTAATATGGAAATTACATGCCAAGTGATCTCATGCATGTCTATTGCCAGCTGGTCCAACTTTATTGAGATCAAACACAATACAAATATTGCAAAATGAACATTTCACATAACATGAAATAAACCATCAACTTAATTCTGCAGAAAAATAACTCAATATCTGTCATAGGACATATAGCATAAACTCCCACTAAACCAAGGCATCACAAATATTGACACCCATCCGAGCAGTGTGCTCATGAAAACTTTAGGGGTCAATACCTTGGTAATGGGTCTGCTAGCATATACTCTGTTCCTATATGTCCTATGAAAATATGTTTTTCTTAAACTTTCTCCTTGACAACTAAGAACTTGATGTCTGTATGCTTCGATTTTGTCAAGCTCTTATTGTTGTTGGAGTATAATACTGCTGATTTATTGTCACAAAATATCTTTAATGGCCTTTCAATGTCATCTACTATATGAAGCTTAGTGACAAAGTTTCGCAACCATATGCCATGAAATCGGAATCAGAGTACCTAATGATCTTCAAATTTTCTGATCTCCGATAAGTAAGCATGTAATCCTTTGTTCTCTTTAAACAACGCATTACGCGTTTAACAGCTATCCAATGATCCATATCCGGATTGCTCAAGTATCTACCCAACACTCCCACTATAAATGATATATCGGGACGTGTGCAGACTTGAGCATACATTAAATTCCCTAGTGCTTATGCATAAGGCTTATCATGCATTGCTGTCCTCTCAAGATCATTTTTAGGGCATTGCTTGAGACTGAACTTGTCTCCTTTAGCTACGGGTGTGTCTATTGGTCTACAACCTTCTATGACATATCTACTTAAAATCTTTTTGATATAGTTCTTTTGTGACAATCCAAGAATACCTTGAGAGTAATCTCTTAGTATCTCGATTCCTAATACAAAAGAGGCATCACCAAGATCTTTCATTTCGAATTTGTCCGATAGAAATTTCTTAGTTTCATGCAATAAGCCTATATCGTTATTGGCAAGTAGAATGTCATCAACATATAAGACCAAAAAGATATTTACTCCCACTGAACTTGCGGTATACACATTTCTCTATAATATTTACCTCAAAGCCGTATGAGGTAATGACTTGATGAAACTTGTGATACCATTGATGGAAAGCTTGTTTGAGACTATAAATAGATTTTCTCCTTTTTTTTTTCTATTGGATATCCTTAATGACACTTCTTGAGGTTGTTGAGCTTGCTGTATGGGTTGGGGTTGAGGAGGATTCTCATTATTTTCCTGTACTGTAGCAGTATTTTGAGCAACAACAATATTCTCATTGTGCTCTTGTACTGTAGCTGGATTTACAGCAGGATTCTCATTGTGCTCTTGTACTATAACTGTATCTTGAACAATAATAGGCACAAGGTCCTAATCATTGTCAGTTATAGAATCTTCATCAAAAGCAACATTCCTAATATTTTCTTCCCCCCAAACTCAACATCCTCAAGAAATCTCGCATTTCCTGTCTCAAAATAGACCTTGAAGCAGGATTGTAAAACTTGTACCCCCGTGAACGCTCAGCGTAACCAACAAAGTAGCAACTGATTGTCCTTGAGTCCAATTTTCTTTCATGCGGCCTATAAGGTCGCGCCTCAGCTGGACATCCCCAAATATGCAAATTCTTTATACTAGGCCTTTTCCAGTCCAAATTTCATATGGGGTTTTGTTAACTGCTTTGCTTGGCACCCTATTAAGGATGTACACTGCGGTCTTTAAGGCTTCTCCCCAGAGTGATTCAGGCAAGGAAGGATGACTAATCATACTTCTCACCATGTCCTTAAGAGTTCGGTTCCTTCGCTCTGCAACACCATTCATGCTAGGTTTGCCTGGCATAGTGTATTGCGGAACAATACCACACTCCTCTAGGAAAAGAGCGAAAGGCCCAGGACGTTGCTCACCTGAACCGTCATATCTTCCGTAGTATTCACCACCACGATAAGATTTGACAGCTTTAATTTTCTTTCCAAGTTGAAGTTCAACTTCAGCTTTGAAAGACTTGAAAACATCCAAGGCTTGGGACTTTTCATGAATTAAATATAGATACCCGTAACGAGAGTAATCATCTGTGAACGTAATAAAGTACCGTTGTCCATTCCAAGAGACAGTAGGGAATGGGCCACATATATCGGTATGTATTAGTTCTAAGACATCTTTAGCTCTCTCGGCACCTAATTTCTTTTCGTTTGTCCTTTTTTCCCTTTATGCACTCAATGCAGACTTCAAAGTCCGCCAAATTTAGGGGTCCGATAATTTCATCCGACACGAGCCTCTGAATTCTCTGTTTAGAGATGTGGCCTAGGCGTTTGTGCCATAATGATGCCGAATTCTCATTTAGTTTTTGTTTTGTACCCGTTTGCAGTATTTCATTATTATAGGAATTTAAGTTAAGCCTATATAGATTATCCACCAAATGACCAGAGCAAATATTATTCGAATTATAAAAGAGACTGGCTTTATTGTCTCCGAACGAACAAAAAAAAACTGATTTGTTCAAACGAGAAACAGAAACCAAAATTCGTCTAAATGACGGTACATAAACTGTCTCTAATAAATCCAAGTAAAATCCACTCGTGGAACATAATCTAAAGGTTCCTATAGCTTTGACTGCAACTATATTGCCGTTTGCCACATAGATGTATCTTTCAGCATCACTTGGCGGTCGGCTCCACAGGCAACCCTGCATAGTAACA
>NC_029787.2:10427087-10453183 GCF_000816755.2 Arachis ipaensis
CACTTCTCTATTTTAACCTCATTGAGGTTTTCCGGAGTGGAAGTGGGTTTCTCCTCTCGAAGAGCTATATCTAGGTCCATACAACCGAGGACAATCTCCACGGCATCCTTCCAAACTTTAAAGTTTGAATCATTCAGCATAGGAATACTGCTAATTTGTGCAGAAGCATTGGTAGCTGAAGGCATAGTTTATGGATTAGAACAAAAAGAACATGCAGTAAACATTAGTTAATTAATAGGAAAAAATCCATATTGAGATATCTAGTACAACATTAATTTTCAATCTTTGGATAGAAAAATTAACTGTAAGTGATACTCTCATTGCAGTAATCAAATATTGTCAAAATTCCTGTCACACATTAAGCCTTTCTTTGGACCGACTTAATGCGCATATGGAAACTTAAACTTCGCAACCTATTTATTACCGCATATATTTTCTATTAATTGGCCAAACAATAACCTTCCTTTGGGCCGATTATTGACCGCATAATTAATAGAAAATAAACAAAAGTGTACAATGCTTATTATTTGGCCAAACAATAAACTTCTTTTGGGCCGATTATTGTTCGCATAAATAATAAGTATTACTTTATTCCTAATTAGTTACCCAAATATATATTTACCATCAATATGTATATGTAATTCGGCCAAATATAGACCTTCCTTTGGGCCGATCAATATTCGCATGAATTACATAACACCATATTCCTTATGTTTTGAATAAATCAATTTTCACAAAAGAGGCTACTTTGACAGCATAATGTTCAATTAATTTATTCCAAAACCAAATCTTTATAAAATAGATGGGTATACTAATCCAAATTACTTCTCCTCTCAGCGCCATTTGGAACCATGTTCACACCTCTTCAAGCATGCATTGATGCTGTGTTGAGGTGAGGAGAAGCCACGAAGCTTTATGCACCGCCTCACCCACTTCCTTTTCTTCTATCTCTTGTTAATAGTGTTTCTCATTTTCTTTGAACCAAAACATGCACAACAAAGGAGAAGAACAGAGAAGGGAAGCAAAACGAAACTGAAGAGGAAGGAAGAAGCCATCCGCAGCAAGAAGGAAGGCACCCCACCTCTCATCACTCTGAATCTTCGAAGCTTCTTTGTTGGGTGAGAACCAACAACTCTCCTTCTTCCTCTTCTTCAGATTCAAATTCTGTTCTTCTTTTTTATTCCACCTCTGCCATTCTAATTCCAATTCTTGCTAGAACAGTAGTGACCGCAGGCAAGAACTCTTCTCTTGCTTGAGGTGAGGTCAGCCATTCGTTCTTGAAAGAGAGGCCAAAGCTCCAATTTCATACGGTTAGGGTTCTGATTCTGAAAAGAAGTAAAAATAGAATTGCCAACTTCAAAAGACTTAAGGGTTAGGACAATTAGACTATTATTCTTGTGGCTGTGCTTGTGATGAGAATAGATAAACTATTATATGTTTGATTGATGATAAATATGGCTCTAGTATGTGTTTGAATGATGGTTAGGTTATATGAATTATTATGTTTGATATAGTGCTGAACAATGGAAGTTTGATTATGGTTAAGTAATTGAAATTGTGAAATTTATTGCATTTGTTTTCTTAGAGCTGTTCTGACCATTCTAGCAACTTTAGTTAGTTAAAATAAAAGTAAAATTATAGTTTTAGATGAATTATAGACTTGAACATAAGATTTGGCATGTGAGGTTGTTGGAAGTGTATTATGCAGAATTTCTACAATTTCTGCATAATTGGCAGCAAAATAAACGCATTTCTGGGAGCATTCCAGATCATAATTTTGGATGAAATTATTTTTCTATGAAAATATAATGTGTTTTTAATATCTGGTAAAAATTTCAGAACTAATTGATAAGTGGATTGGGAGAAATGAATTTTTGAAGAATGATGGTTTCAGTAGAAAATTCTGTTTCTTTACTATAGAAGCACCAACTTCCAATTCACTTAATTTATAATTCTTAGGAGTATTTGGGTGAAACCAATGGCAGTCTCAAGCTTTATGTGTCTAAAATATGCAATTTAAAATTTGTGTCAAAACTCATTCTAACCAATTAGTTATGTTGCAAGAAGTGAGGGTAGCTCGCTGAATTTTGAAAACAGCATTCTAAAAGGCAGGGCTGTGTTCCTAAGCTCATAAATTTTTCATGTGATATGGTAATAATCTGAAATTTAGTTTTCTGGAAATCTGGAAGAGTCTTGTTTAATTACATGAATTTTGAAAGGCAATGGGTGAAAATTGGATTTTTAGTGAATTTAACAAATTTACTGCTCGCTGCTATTTTTTCTGCAATGATAGCAGAATTTTTGAAAGATTTGTACAAGTTTCAATTATGGTAGGAATGCCCCAGAACAAAGTTTTATTTCTAAATCCGTGGTTTTATAATAACTAAGGGGATTAAAGAAAGTATAATGACCAATTAAGAATGTCTACCTGGTAAATTGTTAAGGGAAGTTTGAACGATATTAAAACTGAGGGAACCCGTAAGGGTGGTTTTAGTGCTATTTTAGGGGAGATTATGTCCGAATTTCTATAAAAGTTCAGGGAATTAGTTAAATGAAAATGCGTAAATTGTCCCCAAGAAGGTTTAAGGTTAATGGATGATGCGGAGGTATGTATAATTAGGCAGTGGTGCGGAGGTATGTATAGTTAGGCGGTGATGCGAAGGTATGTTTTATAGTGTTGGTGATGTGGAGGCATAATAAAGAGAAAGAAAATGGGAAAATTATGTATGAAAGAGATAATTGAAACGAATAATAAATTATGAAAAGTGTATGTTGAATGGGCCTTGTGCCAAACTGCTACTGCGAAAGTGCCCGCCTAACGGATAGCCTAAGATTGCTAATGCGGGAATGTTCGCCTAACTGATAGCACTGTTCCTTAATCCTTACTGTGATACACATTGAAATGTTATTATAATGAGGCCTAATTGACACGGGCAACCGTGATGCCAAGGTGTCTAATTGACACAGTAAAGGGACCATATTCGGGGTTCACTCCGAGTAACGTCGGGTTGCAGGTAGACAACTGATGCATGAGCTCATGGTTTGCGCATATGAACTTCTTGTGAATTATTTACTGTCATTTTTTTCTTGTTCATGCTATTTACTTGTTATATATATGTTTGTGCCTTGAGTCTCTGTGTTTGTTCTTTTTTCTGTTTCACGACAACTTAGAGATAAAGACCCTAGGTTCCCCTTTTACCTTACTGAGAACTCTAGGTTCTCACCCTTCTTTTGTTTCTTTCTCCCCCCTCCCCAGACGGGTCCAGCAGAGGAGCTCTTTGAGTTTCGTTCTAACCGCTGAGCTATGAGGATCTGGCGCGCGGCGGAGTCTTCATATGGAGCACGCTTTGGACCGCTTTCTTGAACGATGTTCGGAGATCACTCCAGAGTTAGTCGCAGTGAATCTTTCGCTCCTTTTTTATGATCTTAGTATTACTTTTCCTTCGCTTTTGTAGTACTTTTAGAGGGGTAGGACGTCTTAGTAGTTTGGTTCCAGTTTAGGAAACCCGTGTGAGGGTTGGGACTGATTTCTTCTTTTGTATCTGTACATATAATTTGATGTGATACTTGGCTTTGATAGATGACACGTATCCTTGAACTTAACTCATGTGTATATTGTATATATGTTTATATATGTTATTTTCTGTTGCCATGTGTTTTCTTACATGACAACTTTAAAGAAATTAACCTTGCGAGCAACTAAACGCTAATCCATGAATAATAATTTATTCATGATTAAACCGATAAAGGCTTTTATTGATATTAATTTATAAAAATCTGAGTCTAGAGCTAAGTAGGCCCGCACGACGAGTAACACTTGAACATTTGGCATTGGTCATAACGTGTCGAAAATTAGGGTGTTACAATATATATATATATATAAACAAAAAAATCTTTTAACCAATTTTTAAAAAAATTAGCCAATTTTATAATAAAAAATATTTAAAATTAAATAAAAAATTAAAAATTAAAAAAATATTTAAAACCTAACAAGAGAAAACCACCAAAACTTAAACAAAAAAAAATCCAACATCATTAAAAAAAATCATCCAAAAGCTCACAAATAAGAATAGCTATAAATAAATTTTCTTGAAAAATACAATAGCATTTTGTTAAAAGTGATAAGCATTAGAATATATTAGGATCAATTAACATTCATTAGAATTATTTAGTATATCTAAGTATTTATTATAGAATATTATTTTTTATTATTTTAATTCTTTTAACATCTATAAATATCTGTTTATATTGTATCATTTCACATAACTTGAATACACACAAATCTTTTCTCTATTGCACTCTTTTACCCTTTTTAATATGGTATCAGAGCCATAGTATCCTCCTTGAAGAGAATATGTTATTTTCCTTCTGGTGAAATCACCTGCCATTTTTCCTTGTTTTTCGTCACTCTTTTGATGCTTTTCACCTCACCGATTATTAGTCTATCTTCTTTGTCTTGTGTTTTTCCGAGTCTAATGAATCAAACACCACTGTCATTCGCAGCTTATTTATTCTCATGAAGAAACCATATATTTTTTGTCACCTTCTGGCAATTCGTTATCCTTTGATATTTTACCATCACTTTGCAGTTTGCCACTTTTTTGGCAGTTTCTTCTGCCCTTTCCTTGCGGCCGTTTCGTATGTGCTTTTTTGCGGCAATTTCGTCTGCGCTTCCCTTGCGACAGTTTTATATGCGTTTTTATTGCAGTACATAGTTTTGTCTACACTTTCTTTTGGTAGTTTCATCTGCACTTTTTTTAGCAGTTTCATCTGCGCTTCCTTTCGACAATTCTATCTGCACCAGTTTAAGCATTTTTTCTTTATTTCATTGTTTTAAATAAGTTTCAAACTCAAGTTGTCACTTGAGGGGGATGTTAGAATATATTAGGATCAATTAGCATTCATTAGAATTATTTTACATATTTGAATATTTATTATAAAATATTACGTCTTTATTATTTCAATTCTCTTAACACCTATAAATATCCGTTTATATTGTATCATTTCACACAACTTGAATATACACAAATATTTTCTCTATTACTCTCTCTTACCTTTCTAATAATAAGATTGAAACAAATATGACATTTTTCAAACTAAATTTTAATGAGATATACATAAAAATATAATTGAGTATATCCTGTAAATGTCTTGACTTGTTTCGAAATTAAATGCACTAAAGTTATAGCTATTTAACGACATGTTCATGCATTTAATTTTTATTTCCCTTGTAGCACGGTTAGGTCAATTTTTAACGTCAGTTGTCTATATTATAAAGTTGTATATATAACGTTAAATAATGCTGTACATTTTTTTAGACAATAACAATTTAGTGGGAGTTGAGATAGTAAGTTTGTATTATTATTATATTATTGTTAAAAAATTATGTTATTTGAATTTATAAGAAAATATAATATAAATATTTTTTAATAATTTCTCAGCAACATTTAACTATAATACATCTTGCAAGCAACTCTTTTCTGACTCATTGTGTTAGGAGACAAAACTAAATCTCTCTTATTTTTAACTCATAATAAATCAACTGAACTAAAGGTTAAAAGAAAATTTAAAAGAAGGTCAAGATTCAACTCCCTACTCTTAGGCACTGATAACTATCAATATAGTATACATATTTTTTATAATTTGGTTTTTATTTCTATTTTAATAAATTCAGTTATTCTTGTTCAACTAAATAGGTAAATTATGTTTTAATTACAAATTCAAGTGTATTTTGGTATCAATATTTTTCTCTTGAAATAACTCTAAATTTATTTCAACTATTGTTTTTCTTCGATGATATTTTTGTTCTATCTCATCTAAGTCACTACAAAAAAAAGGCCTATGGTCACGGTAAAAAACTGTGACTATAGCTAGTAAAAAAGGTGACTATAGATCTATGATCACGGTTTTTTACCGTGGCCTATTCTATTGTGGCTATAGGTTTATGGTCACTGTTTTTTTTATCTATGGTCACGATTACAATTTTCAAATTCTGTCACTTTAGGCCACGTTTTTTCACTGTGACCATAGATAAGGCTATAGTCTATGGTCACCCCTTTTTAAAACTGTGACCATAGCCTCTACGATTTTCACTAGTGAAGTATGACTACTCATACTTTGTTAATTACCAAAATCACTCTGGGAAGGAGTGTAAGAACTGGGTTTTTCACGAATAAAATAATTTAAATACCCAAATTAGGTTCCGAAAAGTTAGAATGAGAATTTGGAGATTTAAATATGATTTTTGGACTCAGTAGGTCTTTTCGAGTCAGAAAATGTGTTTTCTGCAAAAAAACCGTAAAAAACTGCGAACCGGCAGTTGAACCGGTCGAACCGATTTAGGTATGTCCGGTTCTGTGCGAAAAAAAGTGAAACCAGTCGAAAACCTTAGAAAAATATTAGAAATAGAAAATCGGGCGTTAGTGTTAGAAGTTTGGCCCAAAGTTGGGCCAAACGGGCTAAAAACGCTAACGGATTAGACCGGACCCAACCCGGGCCCAAGATCCAACATATATAAGCTCATTTAATGAGCTTTGAGTTCATTTTCAGCCCAAAAAGAGAGAGCCACGCGGTTTTGAGAGAGGAGAAGAGAAGGGGTGGTGTTACTATTCACCTCCACCTTCCGGGAGCGATATCTTGAGCTACGGAGCTTCGATTGAAGAGCCGTTTACGGCCACGCGAAGCTCTTGACGAGTTCTTCCTTTCTATCTAAGAAAATCTGGTAAGGAATCGTGTTCTAATTCCCAGTTTTCAGTCCTAAGTTTCTGCGTAATTTTGGTTATGGGTTTTGAGTAGATTTTGTATTTTTGCTTGTTTAGGTGATCTCTAATAGTGGGTAATTGATGGATTTTACCCCTACTCACGTTGGATAAGGTAAGATTTTACTAAACCCTTGTGTTTAGTTGTTTTGTGTATATTAGGTTTTGATTTTGGTGATATATGTGTTGTTAGTTGAGCTTTGGTGTTTGTTGGAGTTGGTTGAGGCTTTGGATCAAGTTTGGTGGTTTCGTTTTGGTGTTTGGAGCGTTTGGGAATCGGCTAAGGTATGATTTCGGTTTTCTTTATGTAATATGTAATGTTTCTAAAAACTTAGGCTAGTTGACCCTAAGATAGGATTGAATAATATTGGTGTATGAATAATTATATGTGAATTGATGTAATTGTTGGTGTTAGTGAGTATTGATGATTGGTGTTATTGATGAGGATTGATAAGTGAAGTGATGGTGTTGTGGGGAATGAATTCAAATACTAGCAATAATGATTATATGATTTGATGAGGTTGTTGGTATTTAATGTTTTATGATGAATATTGATGTTGTTGGTATTTAATGGTTATGAAGGTTGATGAGGAATGTGTGGTTTATTGTTGTTGATGAGGGATTAATGATTATTGAGATTGATGAGAATTTATAGTGATTGTTAATATTGTTGATGGTTGATATTAATTATAAGTGTTATGATGGTTGTTGATGTTGAGTTTGGTTGAGAGAGAAGGAAGAGTAGTGAAATTGGTGAAAGGCTAAGTTGATGGAATGAGTATGAGTGGAAGTGTGTTATGAGAAGTGGCATATGAGATTGAATATGTAATTATAATATGCATTATTATCCGTCGTAGGGGCTGTGACAGAATCTCGCCTACGTTCGGATGTGAGAGTTAAAGCTGGGACGGTGGTAGGACACGCTCCCTCAGAATGTTTCCCTCTGAAAGGAGAAGGTAGTAGGACACTTATCCCTCGGAATTATTCCTCCTAAAAAATGTGACTTCTCTCTGATTGCAAGGTGGTAGGGCACTAACCCACGGAATCATGCGACAACCAGAGGAAGGTGGTAGGGCACGCTCCCTCGGAATATTTCCCTCTGAAAGGAGAAGGTGGTAGGGTACTCGTGCAGACTTCAATCCACACGTTTGCATCAGGCACGCGTTCGCGTCGCTGCGATTTCTTCTTTTCGCGCGCTCGCGTGAGCCATGCGCTCGTGTCATTGTTCGCTGGTCATCTCCTTGGTTTCTTGTGTTCCTTCCATTTTTGCAAGCTTTCTCTCCATTCTCTAAGCCATTCCTGCCCTATGAAGCCTGAAACACTTAACACACGGATCACGGCATCGAATGGGATAAGGAGAGTTAAAATGTATAATTAAAAGATCTCTAGGAAGCAAGTTTTTAACCATGGAACAATTTTAGGAAGGAATTGTAATATCATGCTAATCATATGAATAAGTGGGTAAAGACTTGATAAAATTACTCAATTAAACACAATATAAATCATAAAATAATGGTTTATCAACCTCCCCACACTTAAACATTAGCATGTCCTCATGCTTAGCTTAAGGAGATAAAATAAATGAGTAGGGAAATGTAAAGCTCATGCAATGCAACATATATATATATATAATGTAACTATATGATTCTTGTCTACTTGGTTAAGAATAAATAAGTTCTTCAAGACAAACATAGATTGGAATTCACTAATTCAAATTATATAGTAAGAACAGATAAAAATGCAAGAAGATAGCTCATAAAAGCAGGGAACATAGAATTAAGCATTGAACCCTCACTGATGGTGTACGTGCACTCTAGTCTCTCAAGTGTCTAGGGTAATCACTCTATCCTTCTCTAATCATGCTTTCTAAATTTTTGTTCTTCACCTAACCAATCAACAATATTTAATATACTAATGCAAAATACCATGAGGCCTTTTTAAGGTTGTAATGGGGCTAAGGTAAGGGTAAGGGTATACATATGGCTAAGTGAGCTATAAATTGAATCTTTGACTAACCTAAGCTCTTATCTAGCATACATACACTCTATATAACTCTAGAATCATGCCTAGCTACCCAGAATTTTCACTTTTGCATTACATACTCATGTATTAATTTTTTTTCTTTTAACTTGTATCACATATGCATTGATCTTTTTATTAACTTAACTTAGCATTGGGGTAAATTTGTCCCCTTATTTATTTACTTAATTGTTATTATTTTTGGAATTTTTTTTCAGCATAAACATAAACATAACATCATCAATGCACATAGATTTTCAATTTCTCTAGTTTCACATGAGTAGGTACCCAAATTCCCATTATTTTACCATGACACATTCCCTTATTAACCCATGTTTCCACAATCTTCCCATACTCAATTGATACACACTTCCTATCTCAAGCTAGCCAAAGATTCAGTTTGGGGTGATTAATTATTTTTCCACTTAAGGCTAGTAGTCTGGTAAAATATAGAACAAATGGGATTAAAAGGCTCAAAGTGGCTGACAAGAATGATTAAAAGGGTAGGCTTATTTAGGATAAATGAGCTAAACAATTAATGGCCTCAATCATATGCATTCATATAAATACATTAACATTTGACATATAGGATGAAACAAAATAAAGATTACAATCATAGAGAAGTGAACACACAAGAATAAAATATTTATGGTTAAATAATGTAACCATGTAATTAGGCTCAAAATCTCACGGGTTGTGTATTCTTAGCTTTTTAAACTATGTTCCAAATACAACTTCAAATAAATTTAACACAAAGGTTTTGATTTAAATTAGTGAAATTTTTCAAAAATAGGGTCTTAAAAAGAAACTTATTATTTTTTAATCAAGTAGAACATGCATGCAAATAATTATTACTATGCAATTTATCCTATTCTACAAAAGAAAAACTAGCTAAATATCCTATTTATTGGTGTTTAAGGAAAAAGAAATTACCTCCAGAAGTCAGGTACTGACCGACCTCCCCACACTTAAAGCTTTGCACCATCCTCGGTGCCATCTGTCAGGAAAAAAAGGGGGGGCTGGTAGCAGCATCTCCACCGTCGAGACCGTCATGGCTCCCTGTGCTGGTAAATAAAGTGGAGTCCGGGGTGTCTGGGTCTTTTCTTGGTGGTTGGTTACCAACAAGTAGCTCCTTGAGGTATGCAAATTTGCGCTTGTTACGGCGCTCTCTTTGCTTTCCTTTCCGTTCAATCTGTTCTAGCCTCTCAAGTATCTGATTAAGCAGTTGGTTTGTTGAAGGTGCTTGTGGTGTGGAAGAAGAAGGAATATCTTCTGCTGGTTCTGTGCTCCGGTTGATAGTTGCTAGGGGTGTCCGCGGATCGGATATGGCCGAAAATTCGATCCGATCCGCACAATTTCCATCGGATCGGATCGGATATGATATCCGTACTTTTTAGCTGCGGATACGATCCGATCCATGGACACCCCTAATAGTTGCTGCTAGAGGTCTGATATACTTCCTGTTAGGGACGTATTGATCATCTCGTGGAATCATGGCTGTAGTATCTCCAGCTCTATAGGAGACTCCGGCTGCTGAGACGAGATCTGAAACCAAGGTGGAAAAGGTAAGTTGCCCACAATCTGTACGTGTCCCATAGCATGCCGAATGTGTCTTGGTAAATTGAGGTGCTGGTCTGTAAGGATACACCAGAGTAAGACAGCCATGTCTGCAGTGAAGGAAGACTCATGAGTGCTTGGAAAGATGTAATGGGACATAATTTGTGCCCATACTCGAGCCTCCAAGGTGAGTGCTGAAGCCAATATGCCCTTAGGTCGGGAACGATGGTATCCGTAGATCCATATGCTGCTAGGTTGTGCGATAACTCTGAGAATGACATCCCAGTCAAATTGGTATGTCTGGTGCTTGAATGAGGCTTCTTGGAATGCGTCCAATCCTTCTGAAGCAGGGGGAAGATCTAAAGCTCTTTGAATGGCCTCTTCAGTTATGGGGACTTGCTTTTGACGGACATAGACAGACTGCATGGTTGGAATGTGAAAATTGGAGTAGAATTCAACTACCCATGATAGATTAACCTGCCGTGGCTGTTTCTGTAGGAATTCTCATTGTCTTCGCTCAATGCGAGGCTCAACAATTTTAGCAATGTTGGTCGGGAGGATAAGAAGGTATTCATTGTTATAATTCGTTTAAGACAGGATGGGGAACATCTGCTCACAGTAGTAGTTAGTGAACCGCGCAGTGTCCTTAGCTGGAAAGGCTTTCTCTTTTTTATTGACCTTGATGATCCTCTTGATTCTTTTTGTTGAGGGTTTCACCGCTGTTGAAGATAGTTCTGCCATTAATGTTCTTTTTGTTCCTCTCCTTGCTGGTGGTTTGGGAGTAGCTTTCTCTTTGCCTTTCTTGGTGGCCATCCTGAAAAAGAAAAAAGAAAGTAATATGTAAAGTTAAGGGTTCGAGTAAGGGAGCAAAAATTAAGGGTGATAATCAATGCACGGTAAAAAAGGATGTCGTTAACACATGGTCTAGAGTACATGTGAAAAGTTCATCAAAGGTAATATAGCAAGTTTACGTGATGGCAATTGAATGCATGTTTATTGGCATGCCGGCAAAGGCATGAGTAGCATAGATCAAGCATTCAATGTCCAAGTTAGATTACCAAGCCTTTCAAACTAATAATCTGTTTATATTGACAATTATATTTAATTAATAAAATATAAAAGGGATTTTGTGAAAACAGGCATTAGAATAGTAGAATAGAATAATTTAAAATAATGCACAATGCCATACGGGCTTTTTCACAAATACATAGCATGCATGGTAAATATGTTATTGGAAGTAGGAATTTGAACATGCAAGCAACCCTTATGAAAAGTAATATATAATTGTCAAATAATTCCACAATAACTCACAAGAAAAATATAAAAGAAAATATTTACCCAATTAGATTTCTAACACCAATTAAGGGAATAAAAAAGACAAAGAAAGAAAAAGAAAATATAGATAATGAAAGTAAAAAGAAAAAGAAAACATAAATAAAAATAATAAAGAAAAAGTAAAAAAGTAAAGAAAGAAAGAAAAGAACCTTGATAATGGATGAGGAAAATAAGGGAGGAGAAAGTAAAAAGTGAGAATGAGTAGAGAAGGAAGAAGGGGGAAGAAAGAAATAATAAGGGAAATAAAAATTAAGATTTGGGGAAGAAAAGATAAGATATTTTGGCTGATGTGGATAATCTGTGCGCCGCATGTGACGCGGACGCGTGAGTCACGCGGTCGCGTGGTGTGTGATTTTTGTCAAGTGACGCGGACGCGTGGGTCACGCGGTCGCGTGACTTGATTCGTGCGAGTGGCGCTAGAGCAGCCTCGCGTTCGCGCGACTCTCTGTTTCAAACTCATATTGCCAAAATTTAGGGTGACGCGTTCGCGTGGGTGACATGATCGCGTGATGGGGCTGGTGCTTCCAGCATCATTCCAGCCCAGCTCCATCATAACTTGCTGCCATGCACCTCTTTTACGTTGATTTTTAGGGGCACGCATTCGCGTGGGTGACGCGGACGCGTGGGAGGCTACTTTTCCAAAATGACGTGGCCACGTCAGCGATGCGGTCGCGTGGGCATGTTTGTGCCTAAGGCACGCCTCTAGCCACGCTTTTGCGTGACTTTCTGTTCAATTCTCTTTTCTTCTTAATGCGCCTATGACGCGGATGCGTCAGCGACGCTTACGCGTCGCGTGCGTTTTTATTTTTTATTTATTTTTATTTTTTTTATATGTAATATGCAAATGCAAATGCAGGCTATATGCAGAGATTATAAGAAGACTCATTAATAAAAACAAAAATAGAATAGAGCAAAATAAAACTAAGACTGAAACTGAACGATCATACCATGGTGGGTTGTCTCCCACCTAGCACTTTGCTTTTACGTCCTTAAGTTGGACGCTCGTTAGGCTCATTCTGCTGCTGTTGGTGGATCTTCCAGGAGGAAAACTTCTAGTTCTTTGTTATTCTTCATCTTCTCACCATGATAAAGCTTCAGGCGATGTCCATTTACCTTTAAGAATTTGGAGCTGGAAAGATGACACAGGTGGAAAACTCCGTATGGATCTACCTTTTCTACTCTGTATGAACCTTCCCATCTTGATCTCAGTTTACCTGGCATAAGCCTCAGTCTGGAGTTATAAAGAAGAACTAACTCCCTTGGTCTGAATTCTCTCCTTTTTATGTGCTTATCATGGACAGCCTTCATCTTTTCTTTGTATCTCCTGGAGTTGTCATATGCTTCTAGGCGAAGATTCTCCAGTTCTGCTAGTTGCAGCTTTCTTTCAGCACCAGCTTTCTTAAGATTCATGTTGCACTCCCTCACAGCCCAGAAAACCTTGTGTTCCACCTCTACTGGAAGGTGGCAAGCCTTTTCGTATACTAGGTGGAAGGGGCTCATCCCAATGGGTGTCTTGTATGCTGTTCTATATGCCCAGAGTGCATCTTGTAGCCTGGCACTCCATTCCTTCCTGTGAGGTTTTACTATCTTCTCCAGAATACGCTTTATCTCTCTGTTAGAGACTTCTGCTTGCCCATTGGTTTGGGGATGGTAAGTTGTTGCTACTTTGTGAATTATCCCATGCCTCTTCAGTAATCCTGTTAGTCTCCTGTTACAAAAGTGAGTGCCTTGATCATTCACGATTGCTCATGGAGATCCAAAACGGCAAATAATATGGTTTCTAATAAAGGAAACAACAGTGTTAGCATCATCAGTACGGGTAAGAATTGCTTCCACCCATTTAGAAACATAATCTACAGCTAACCGTATATAAAAGTAGCCATTAGAATTTGGAAATGGACCCATGAAGTCAATGCCCCAAACATCAAAAATTTCACAAAAAAACATAATCTGTTGAGGCATCTCATCCCTCTTGGATATATTACCAAACCTTTGGCATGGGGAACAAGATTTACAAAATTCATCAGCGTCTTTAAAATTAGTAGGCCACCAGAATCCACAGTCTAGAATTTTTCTAGTTGTTCTTTGAGGGCCAAAATGTCCCCCACTCTTAGATGAGTGACATGCTTCTAGAATGGACTGGAATTCTGATTGAGGTACACACCGTCTAATTACCTGGTCAGCACCACACCTCCACAAATATGGATCATCCCGTATAAAATATTTAGACTCGCTTTTCAGCTTGTCTCTTTGATGCTTAGTGAAATTTGGAGGAAAGGTGTGCCTAACTAGATAATTAGCTACAGGTGCATACCAAGGGACTACTTCAGATACTGCATGTAAGCTATCAAATAGGAAATTATCATTTATAGGAGTGGAATCATCCTTAATGTGCTCAAGGCGACTCAAGTGGTCTGCCACTAAATTCTGGTTACCGCTCCTATCCTTAATTTCTCAATTAAATTCTTGCAGCAGCAGTATCCAACATATTAGCCTTGGTTTGGACTCTTTTTTAGCTAATAGATATTTTAGAGCTGCATGGTCTGAGTACACTACTACCTTAGTACCAAGTAAATAGGCTCGGAATTTATCCAGAGCAAAAATAATAGCAAGAAGTTCTTTTTCAGTAGTAGTGTAATTAGATTGAGCAACATCTAAAGTCTTAGATGCATAAGCAATTACAAAAGGATCCTTACCTTCGTGATGAGGCAGTGCCGCTCCTACTGCATGGTTGGAAGCATCACACATAATTTCAAATGGCTGGCTCCAGTCTGGTACTCTTACAATTGGAGCTTGAGTCAGAGCGATCTTCAGCTTATCAAATGCCTGCATACAATCCTCACTGAACTCGAACTCAATATCTTTCTGCAGCAATCTGGATAAAGGCAATGCTACCTTACTGAAGTCCTTAATGAATCTCCTGTAAAAACCTGCGTGGCCAAGGAACGAACAGACTTCCCTCACGGAGGAGGGATAAGGTAAACTAGAAATGACATCCACCTTTGCTAGATCTACAGAAATACCAGTATTAGACACAACATGTCCTAGTACAATTCCTTGTTTTACCATAAAGTGACATTTTTCAAAATTTAACACAAGGTTTGTACTAACACACCTGTCTAATACTCTAGATAAACTATCCAAGCAAAGGCTAAATGAATCACCATATATGCTAAAATCATCCATAAAAACTTCCATACAGTTCTCAATAAGATCTAAAAAGATACTCATCATACATCTTTGGAAAGTAGCAGGTGCATTACACAAGCCAAAAGACATTCTTTTATAAGCATACATTTCAAAGGGACATGTAAAAGTGGTCTTCTCCTGATCTTTAGGAGCTATATAAATTTGAAAATATCCTGTATAACCATCTAAAAAGCAATAATGGGATTTACCTGACAGGCGATCAAGCATTTGATCAATAAATGGCAAAGGATAATGATCCTTGCGAGTGGCTTGGTTGAGACGCCTATAGTCAATGCAAACTCTCCATGAGTTCTGCACTCTAGTTGTCAGGAGCTCTCCGTGCTCATTCTTTATTGTTGTGACTCCAGACTTCTTGGGCACTACTTGTACTGGACTGACCTATTCACTGTCTGATATGGGGTAAATGATATCTGCTTCAAGTAGCCTGGTCACTTCCTTCTTGACAACTTCTAAGATGGTGGGATTCAATATTTTTTGAGGCTGACGAATAGGCTTTGCTCCCTCTTCTAAGAATATTCTATGCTCACAAACTTGGGGACTGATGCCTACTATATCCACCAAGCTCCATCCAATTGCTTTCTTATGTTTTTTCAGCACACTGAGCATTTGCTCTTCTTGTTGAGAGGTAAGTTCTCTTGCAATGATAACTGGAAATTCCTGATTATCCTCAAGGTAAGCATACTTGAGGTGTGGAGGGAGGGGCTTTAATTCTAATTTCTGCTCATAGCTAGGCTCTGGATCATCCGGGGTTGGTGATAATGGTAAAGGGTCTTCATTGTTTTCAGAAAGTGTCCCCACACTTGAACCTTGCTCCATGTGCTTCTCTTTCATTTCTTCTTGGTGAACTTCAGCTACAGTTTTATCAATGATGTCGCACTGGAAGATAGAATGATCTTCTGGAGGGTGCTTCATAGCTTCATTTAAACTGAAACTCACTGTTCTGCCATCTATCTCAAAGGAGTAAGTTCCTGAGAATGCGTCAAGCTTGAACTTTGAAGTCTTCAGGAATGGTCTTCCAAGCAGGATTGATGATGATCTTCCTGAGTCATTAGGGGGCATTTCCAGGGTATAGAAGTCAATGAGAAATGTGAGCCCCTTAATGCTCACTAATACATCTTCAGCAATTCTAACTACTGTAATAATGCTTTTATTTGCTAACACAAAATGAGCTGCCAACCTTTTTAAGGGAGGGAGCCTCAAAGTATTATATATAGACAAAGGCATTATACTAACACACACTCCTAGATCACACATGCAGTCAGAAAAAATTACACCGCCAATGGTACAGTTAACCATACATGGGCCTGGATCACTACATTTTTCAGGTATACCCCCCATTAAAGCAGATATAGAACTACCTAAAGGAATATTTTCTAATTCATTAATTTTGTCTTTATGTATGCACAAATCCTTCAGAAACTTTGCATATTTAGGTACCTGCTGAATAACATCAAAAAGGGGAACAGTTACCTCAACCTTTTTGAATATCTCTACCATTTTGGGATCAAGTTCCATCTGCTTTCTGGGCTTCCTTGCAAGTTGTGGGAATGGGATAGGAAGGGCGTTACTTGCAGCCTCTGCATCCTTTGGTGTTTCATTCTGTGGTTGAGCTGCTTCTTCTTCAACTATGTTTTGTACATCCTCTTCCTCTTCAGCATCTTCTACTTCCACTACATCCTCAACTGGGACGTGTTCTGGTGAGCTTGGCTCCTCATGGTTCCTCTCTTGCAGTGTGGTTCCGGACCTTAAAGTGATGGCATTGATGCAACCCTTTGGATTAGGTAGGGGTTGAGAAAGAATCCCACTGGAGCTTGAAGGTTGGTTAGTGGAATTATGTGATGAATCTAATCGGGAGACGAAAGCTTGTAAAATGGCAGTCAGACCATTTAGAGTAGAGTTTAGCTGCGTCTGCATGTCTTGTTGCCCTTGTGCAAGAGAACGGAGCATCTCGTTATTTGATGAGGAATTGGAGTAAGTAATCTGAGGAACCTGCTGTTGATTGTGCTGGGGTCCTTGGGGCTGTCTTAGGTGAGGTGCTCTGTAAGGTTGGTTCTGATTTTGCTGTCTGTTGTTATTATTGTTATTCTATCTCTGGTTTCCATTGTTGTCTCTGCCTCCACTGTTATAGTTGTCCCTCCAACCTTGGTTGGATTTGCCACCTTGTTGATTGTATCCTTGATTTGGGCGGGCATAGAAGTTATGAGTGGCTGCCACAGTGTTGTCTTCCTATTGGAGCTGCGGACATTCATCAGTATAATGACTATAATCAGCACAGATCCCACACACTCTTTGTGGAACCAACTGTTGGCTTTGCTATGGTGGGGGATGCTGAGCTTTATGTGTTTGTTGTTGGTTTAGCTGCATCTGTTTCAGTAGGTTGATCATTTCACATATACTCTGGGTAAGAGCAGTAGTTTCAACGCTAGAGGAGATCTCTGCAATAGCTTTTGAGTGGCTATGCCTCTGCCTGTGATTTCTAGTGGACTCAGCTAAGTCGCTGATCAGTTTCCATGCTTCATCTACGGTCCTGTACTTTTTCAGGGAACCATTACTAGCACCATCCAGTGTTGTCTTATCCTGGGGGTTCATGCCTTGAGTGAAGTAGCTGATCAATACCAGTCTATCAATCATGTGATGGGGCATACTTCCAGTAGATTGTTGAAGCACTCCCAGTATTTATAGAGAGTCTCAGATTCGCCCTGAACAATCATTGAAATATCTTTCCTCAATCTATCAGTAACTTCAGCTGGAAAGTATTTTTCCAAAAATTCTCTTTTAAGCGTATCCCAGTTAGTAACAATCGCTTCAGGTTGGGTGTAGTACCATTCCCTCGCCTTTCCCTCAAGAGAAAACGGGAAAGCGGTTAACAGAATAGAAGTTTCATCTGCACCATAATGCCTAACAGTAGAACAGACTGTCTGGAAATTCCTAAGATGCTTAATAAGCTCTTGAGCAGGTAAGCCGTGAAACTTGGGCATCAAATTGATTAGTGCAGTCTTCAGTTCAAAGTCTGCAGCCAAATTTGGATGACGCACTTGATACGGTTGTAGTGTAAAATCTGGGCTCTAGCTTCCTGGAGAGTAATCCTCCTAGGTTCTGCCATGTTACCTGCACGTGAATCAACTGAATCAGTAGTAAAGGAGCCTGTCTCGCTCTCAGATGGCAGTTCAAATTCGCTCTCAGATGAGACTGGTGAATTGATAACAATCACTTCACCACCCTCAGAGACTAACCGACGTCGAGCTCGCCTAATACGTGAAAGAGTTCTTTCAATTTCCGGATCAAAAGCGGCTAAGCTCGGATCAGGTAATGAATGCGTCATTCAATGAGAAAGACATATAGCTCATGGTAACAAAATAAAAATAAAATATGCGAATAAAATAAAATATATACACTAATTAATAATCTAGCACACTATTCTAACTCCCCGGCAGCGGCGCCAAAAATTGATGGTGGCGAAAATCGGCCAGTTAAGAAATTTAATAAACAAAATGCGTTGCAAGTACAGTTCTTAACCAAATAAGATCCGCCTTCTCAATTTAAAAGGGGTTGTCACAAAAATTAAAATTAAAAATACTGGGAGTATGAGTCCCAGGTCGTCTCCCAACGAGTTGCAGGGAAGAGGGCTAATTTATTAATTAGAAATTTTCCAAAAGGTTTGAATTGGATAATGAGTAATTAAAATAATTGTAAATTAAAGCAATAAAACTAAGAATTATTATTAATATAAAAAGCCTTGACTGGGGAATTGATTAATCGGAAGTTCTATCCTTGTTGGAATCTTCTCAAGTGTAATGTAAAGCGGTTGTTGTTTTCACTTAGTTAACCCTTACTGAGTAAAAGAAAGTCAAGTGATTGGACTGATTCTTATCCGCAGATCCTAGTCCTTTCCCTTGGGAAGGTCTAGCGTTAGTAGATATAGAATTAGCCAATAATGTTCAAATTAACTAAGCACTTGAGCGTTCCAACTCAAGTGTCTCCTCTTAATCAACCCCATGTCAAGTAGAAAATCTACTCCATTGACATGAAATTAATATTCATAAAAATATAAGAAGACATAATAAATTAAATAGAGTAAAATATAAAATTAAAATTAATTAAAAATAAAATTAGCTCTATATATTAATAAATTCAAAATGCAACATACTTAATTGAATAGGGTCAATGAGCAACTAATAAAAATAAAGGAATAATGAAACAAACTAAAGTGATGTCTTCACGGAGGTAATGACTCTTCAGCATCCAAAAATCCAAAGCAAAAGCATAAACTACTAATGTAAAGCTAATCTAGATTTAGATCTAAAACTAAAAGTAATCCTAATATCGATGTATCTGAATGTGTGTGGATGTGTGTTGAGTTTCTGTATGTTCCCTAGCTTTAATCTGTCTTTCTAGGCCGAAAACTGGGTCAAAATGCGGCCCAAAATCGCCCCAGCGTATTCTGTTATTTTTGCAGATCGCGCAGGTCACGCGTACGCGTCGTCCACACGTTCGCGTCATTCGTGCAGACTTCAATCCATGCGTTTGCGTCAGGCACGCGTTTGCGTCGCTGCAATTTCTTCTTTTCGCGTGCTCGCGTGAGCCATGCACTTGCATCATTGTTTGCTGGTCATCTCTTTGGTTTCTTGTGTTCCTTCCATTTTTGCAAGCTTCCTCTCCATATAATGGGATAAAGGAGAGTTAAAATATATAATTAAAAGATCTCTAGGAAGCAAGTTTTCAACCATGGAACAATTTTGGGAAGGAATTGTAATATCATGCTAATCATATGAATAAGTGGGTAAAGACTTGATAAAAACACTCAATTAAACACAATATAAATCATAAAATAATCGTTTATCAGGCACTCTCCCTCGGAATTTTTCCTCCTTATGCACAATAGAGAGCCTAATCCGGGAGTTGTCGACCGGATTTGCTGTGGGGTTTGGCACAATAACTGATATGTGATATCACAGCCAATAGGGCAGACATTCATCATGTGCAATTTCTATATGCTTGCTTGCTTTGTTTACTTGAGTTTGCCTAATTGTATAACATGCCTATCTGCTTCTTGAACTACTTGTTGTATATGAATATTATCTGTGTTTTACTTGATTGTCTGGTGCTGAGGAGGTTAGGTAGGTGGTGGCGATGAGATCGCACGGAGATTAGGTTGGCGAGGGCTGTGGGATACAGCGGTGTGATTAGTATTAGTTAGAATTCCCCTAAGTTTAGTTAACCCGGTTTATGGTTTAAGTTCTCTTATTCATTTTGTTCTAAGCTTGAATATCAGTAAGTGATGCGAAGTTCTAGGATTGCCTTCAGCGTCCCGGAGCCTTACATCTTACATCATTGGGCACAGTTACCATATTGAGAACCTCCGATTCTCATTCCATACGTTGTTGTTGTTTTTCAAATGAATGACGCGACCCACCGCAGTGAGTTGGGTGATGTAGCAAAGCAGAGAATCTTATTCTATTTTTTTGTCTTCTTGGTTATTTTATCTTTTACTCTCACTTTTATATTTTTTTTCTGCCTAAAGGCTTTTATTTGAGAGAACAAAATTTGTATAAGCCCTTTTGAACTACAGTCTTCTTGTTGTCTGTATATGGCTAGCCGACTTAAACTCCACGAGTCGTGGTTAGATTCTTATGATATTATACTATTATATTTTGATACATCTTATCTGTACCTTGTGTTTTAAGTTAGTAGTTTCGCTAGTACGTTATGCGCTTTTCAAATCCTGTTTTTGGAGCTAAATCCTTCATCAAGCTTCTAGAATATATTTTTTCTTTCTATATAAATATGTATAAGCCTTAGAATTATCGTAATCTTTGATTAACCTTTGCTTTACAGCTAGAGGTAAGGCTTAGGGTAATTGGGGTGTTACATTTAGTGGTATCAGAGCGGTTTGTCCTCGTGAGCCTGAGGAATAGACCGATTGTGCTTCGTTGCATACTCTGTGTGTCTTTTTCTTTGATGCTATTAGGTTATCTATTTGATATTGTATAGCATGCTTGTTTTTGAATGGCTGTTTGGGATAATGGAAGCACTAGGCTTTTGATATTGACACTGATCATCTTGATATCGATTGGTTGGTGTAGACAGGAACCCTAATGGCTACTCGCGGACGAGGTCGTACACGTTCACGAAGAGAGAGTAGAAACGAGCAACCGGACGATAACCATACTGAGTTTACGGCGGCGATGGCAAATCTTGCGAATACCATGGAGGCGAATGCTGCTGCAACTCTGCAAGCTGTGCAAATGTTAGGCCAACCGGAGGGAATGGAGATAACATGGGGGGTGCTCCGATGACCTTGGCGACCTTTCTCAAGGTTCATCCTCCGAGTTTTCGAGGTTCAACAAATCCCACGGAAGCGGATAATTGGTTCTAAGCTATGGAACGTGCACTGCAAGCACATCATGTCCCGAACAACCAATACGTGGAGTTTACTGCTTATCACCTTCTGGAAGAGGCCCAACATTGGTGGCAGGCGGAATGCCGCTTGCTCTAACTTCAGAACGCCGATGTCCCTTGGGATGTATTCCGGATGGCCTTCTACAAGAAGTACTTTCCTGAGTCTCCAAGGGAAGCGAAGGAAATGGAACTGATGCAGCTGAAGCAAGGTTCTCTATCTGTTGCAGACTACACAAGCAAGTTTGAGAAACTCTGTAGGTTTTCTAGGGTATGTCAGGGTGCCCCGGAGACCTATGAAATTTGGAAGTGTGTCAAGTATCAAGGTGGCTTGAAGGGCGATATCATGACTGCTATGGCTCCTATGGAGATTCAGATTTTCTCCGATCTGGTGAACAAGGCAAGAGTGGTTGAGGAATGCGCAAAGACGGTAGCCTCGTCAAGGGACACTCGTGGAGGAGACACTAGTAGAGAACACGACAATTACCTTGGGCCAAGGGGACAGAACTTCAAGAGATATGGCGAAGGGAAGCGGTCAAGAGCTTACTCCTCTGATATGAAATGTCAAGACTGTGGGAGCTACCATCCGAATAGGCCGTGCTAGTTGGGTAAGAAACTATGTTACAAGTGTGGCTCACCGAGACATTTGGTTAGAGATTGCCCACACCGAGGAACACATGTGGCAGATGGATCACAACAACAGGGTTGAGGTAATTATGAAGCCGATGACCAAATCTCAACTTATCTTCATAGTATAGACTATCGTCGTTCGTGTTGAAAAAGTTTTAAAGCTTAGATTGATTTTTAAACTTGGTTTGGAAACTCTGGTTCAAATGATTGGTTTTGAACTAGGACTGGAACTTTTGGTCAAATGATATTATTTAAAAGGGGAACGTGAGTCCTAAGATTTCGTTAACTCGTGATTTTGGTTTGCAAATTTGATTTATTAAAAAGGGATTCAAATTGAACGGTTCCAATTTAAGGATTTTAATGAAATTAGGAAAAATCGTATTTCAAAGTGATTGATTTACAAGTGAAAGGTTTTGACTTTTGATACGGTTTTAACCATGGACTCAGTTAGATTATACCTGTTTTAAATGTTTTGAAAAATGTTACAAAATTGGTATTTGATTTAAGAAAAATTTTCAAATTCTTAATAACGATAATCAGAGTGACGTAGCGGAAGATGAGAGAGAACGTCGACGCATTGGGATGATGGTGAACAAGATACTTTTACAACTTGTTAGTTTGGCAACGTAGAAAGTAGGACGCTTCGTGGAGAGTATATATATATAGGCATATATCTATTACATCGCGTGGTTCGAATTTTCGAGGGCAAAAATCTTTTTAAGGAGGAGAGGATGTAAGAACTGGATTTTTCACGAATAAAATAATTTAAATGCCCAAATTAGGTTCCGAAAAGTTAGAATGAGAATTTGGGGATTTAGATATGATTTTTGGACTTAATAGGTCTTTCTGAGTCAGAAAATGTGTTTTCTGCGAAAAATCGCGAACCGACAGTTGAACCGGTTGAACTGGTTTAAGTCTACCCGGTTCTGTGCGAGAAAAAGTGAAAACAGTCGAAAACTTTAGAAAAATATTAGAAATAGAAAATCGGGCGTTAGTGTTAGAAGTTTGGCCCAAAGTTAGGCCAAACGGGCTAAAAACGCTAACGGGTTGGATCGGGCCCAAACCGGGCCCAAGGTCCAACATATATAAGCTCATTTAATGAGCTTTGAGTTCATTTCAGCCCAAAAAGAGAGAGCCACGCGGTTTTGAGAGAGAAGAGAAGGGGTGGTGTTACTATTCACCTCCACCTTCCGGGAGCGATATCTTGAGCTACGGAGCTCCAATTGACCAGTCGTTTGCGGCCATGCAAAGCTCTTGATGAGTTCTTCCATTCCATCTAAGAAAATCTGGTAAAGAATCGTGTTCTAATTCCCAGTTTCCAGCCCTAAGTTTCTGCACGGTTTTGGTTACGGGTTTTGAGTAGATTTTATGTTTTTGCTTGTTTAGGTGATCTGTAGTAGTGGGTAATGGATGGATTTTACCCTTACTCACGTTGGATAAGGTAAGGTTTCACTAAACCCTTGTGTTTAGTTATTTTGTGTATATTAGGTTTTAATTTTGGTGATATATGTGTTGTTAGTTGAGCTTTGGTGTTTGTTAGAGTTGGTTGAGGCTTTGGATCAAGTTTGGTGGTTTCGTTTTGGTGTTTGGAGAGTTTGGAAATCGGACAAGGTATGGTTTCGGTTTTCTTTATATAATATGTAATATTTCTAAAAACTTAGGCTAGTTGACCCTAAGATAGGATTGAATAATATTGGTGTATGAATAATTATATGTGAATTGATGTAATTGTTGGTGTTAGTGAGTATTGATGATTGGTGTTATTGATGAGCATTGATAAGTGAAGTGATGGTGTTGTGGGGAATGAATTCAAATACTAGCAATAATGATTATATGATTTGATGAGGTTGTTGGTATTTAATGTTTTATGATAAATATTGATGTTGTTGGTATTTAATGGTTATGAAGGTTGATGAGGAATGTGTGGTTTATTGTTGTTGATGAGGGATTAATGATTATTGAGATTGATGAGAATTTGTAGTAATTGTTAACATTGTTGATGGTTGATATTAATTATAAGTGTTATGATGGTTGTTGATGTTGAGTTTGGTTGAGAGAGAAGGAAGAGTAGTGAAATTGGTGAAAGGCTAAGTTGATGGAATGAGTATGAGTGGAAGTGTGTTATGAGAAGTGGCCTCTGAGATTGAATATGTAATTATAATATGCATTATTATCCGTCGTAGGGGCTGTGGCAGAATCCCGCCTACGTTCGGATGTGAGAGTTGAAGCTGGGCTTCTCACTCATACTTTTCGCAACCAGAGGAAGGTGGTAGGGCACGCTCCCTCGGAATGTTTCCCTCTGAAAAGAGAAGGTGGTAGGACACTTATCCTTCGGAATTATTCCTCCTGAAAAATGCGACTTCTCTCTGATTGCAAGGTGGTAGGGCACTAACCCACGGAATCATGCGACAACCAGAGGAAGGTGGTAGGACACGCTCCCTCGGAATATTTCCCTCTGAAAGGAGAAGGTGGTAGGGCACTCTCCCTCGGAATTTTTTCTCCTTATGCGCAATAGAGAGACTAATTCGGGAGTTGTCGACCGGATTTGCTGTCGGGTTTGGCACAATAACCGACATGTGATATCACAGCCAATAGGGCAGACATTCATCATGTGCAATTTCTATATGCTTGCTTGCTTTGTTTACTTGAGTTTGCCTAATTGTATAACATGCCTATCTGCTTCTTGAACTACTTGTTGTATATGAATATTATTTGTGTTTTACTTTATTGCATTAATTTTGATTGTCTGGTGCTGAGGAGGTTAGGTAGGCGGTGGCGATGGGATCGCACGGAGGTTAGGTTAGCGAGGGCTGTGGGATACAGTGATGTGATTAGTATTAGTTAGAATTCTCCTAAGTTTAGTTAACCCGATTTATGGTTTAAGTTCTCTTATTCATTTTGTTCTAAGCTTGAATATCAGTATGTGATGCGAAGTTCTAGGATTGCCTTCGGCGTCCCGGAGTCTTACATCTTACATCATTGGGCACTGTTACCATACTGAGAACCTCCGGTTCTCATTCCATACGTTGTTGTTATTTTTCAGATGCAAGACGCAACCCACCGCAGTGAGTTGGGTGATGGTAGCAGAGAGCGGAGGATCTTATTCTATTTTGTTGTCTTCTTGGTTATTTTATCTTTTACTCTCACTTTTGTATTTTGTTCTGCCTAAAGGCTTTTTTTTGAGAGAACAAAACTTGTATAAGCCCTTTTGAACTACAGTCTTCTTATTGTCTGTATATGGATAGCCGACTTAAACTCCACGAGTCGTGGCTAGATTCTTATGATATTATACTATTATATTTTGATACATCTTATCTGTACCTTGTGTTTTAAGTTAGTAGTTTCGCTAGTACGTTATGCGCTTTTCAAATCCTGTTTTTGGAGTTAAATCCTTCATCAAGCTTCTAGAATATATTATTTCTTTCTATATAAATATGTATAAGCCTTAGAATTGTCGTAATCTCTGATTAACCTTTGCTTTACGGCTAGAGGTAAGGCTTAGGGTAATTGGAATGTTACAAGGAGCATTGAAAATTGTAATTTAAATTTTTGATAAAGTTTCAAATCTTGCAAAATTGTTTATTTTTTTGGGTATTTATTTTATTTGTGATCCCACAATTAAAATATTTTTGGGAGATAAAAAGTTGATCGTTCGTTGAGAATATTGAGTTTGAAACAAAGATAATCAATAGATTATCCTAAAAGTAAACTCAACACCTCAAGAACAAATGTCATTTGGTATATCACTCAAAAAAATTATCTCATTTTTATGTGAGATATTATATATTAGTGCTATGAGTGAAAAGTTTAAGTATTTGAAACTTGTCTCATTAATTACCTGAAAGTAAATTGATTAAATGGGTAATATGGAGATATAAATTAAAGTATGTTTTATTGTAAAATCGTTCCATTTAAAAGTGAAGCATTGAATACAAAGAGACTTTTCTTTTAGTTTTACAAAAAAATTTATTTAGGGCCATAATGATATTGATGATGATATATTAGATCTTGAGCTACAATATATGAATATAAGGAATTATTTCTCAATAGCAATGTTGACGAGACCATTAATATGAGATATATGGACACATGAATTTTAATTACATATGTTATTTAATTTATTTTTAATATATATTTATATTTTAAAATGTATTTTATGTTATAGAGACTAATTTTAATGATTAATTTTAG
>NC_029787.2:10453193-10454135 GCF_000816755.2 Arachis ipaensis
ACTTAGTATAGTTGTATAAAAAAAATATTATATTAGCTGAACCATAAACCATAAATTCTAATATAGTATTAAAATAAAATTTTGGGTCAAAGTTCTAATATTAATAAAAAAGTGTTGACTCTAATATTTTTTATTAAATATTAAAAATTCATTAATCATTTATTTTATTATTTTAAATTTTTGTTTATTTTAGAGGATATTTGGCTGGATTTGATGGAGTTTCTGCAGAACAAGAATTAAAGGAGATAACCAGCGAGGAGCGACGCGTGCGCGTACCTGACGCGTGCGCGTGATTTGGAGATTCGCACGGCGACGCGTGCACGTACCTGACGCGTACGCGTGACACGCGGAGAAGACCATCGACGCGTACGCATGACTGACGCGTACGCGTGACATGCGCCACGTGCAAAAAACGCTGGGGGCGATTTCTGGGCTGTTTTTGACTCAGTTTTTAGTCTAGAAAACACAGATTAGAGGCTGCAGAATGGAGGAATCAGGGGAACACTTCTCGTTATTGCCCAAGTTAGGAGTGGATCCTACAAAGCAAGTGGTCCCCATCCATCAATTGAAGACTTGCTGATTGCTACAATTAATTCTGATTTAAATTTGTATTTTATTTTTAAAACAGGAAAAGATATTATTTTAGTTTTAGAAAATAGATTTTAAATTTAATTAGGGTTAGATATAAAAGAGAAAAGAAACTTCTCTTTTGGGGGATTGGAATATTATTCCACTTTTCATTCCACCTCAGCCCAATTTACAATCCTAGTTTTTCACTCTGAACCATGAGCAACTAAACCTCCACTGTTAAGGTTAGGAGCTCTGTCTATTGTATAGATTGATACTATTATTTTTCTATTTTAATTCATGTACTGATTTATATTTCAAGAATTATTTTCGTTCTTTATCTTATGAAATTGGGTGGAACGGAAGTATGACACT
>NC_029787.2:10456003-10457558 GCF_000816755.2 Arachis ipaensis
TTATATTAATAGTTAAATTCGTTCTTGAAAAATAATTTATTTTTTAAATTAGTCCCCAAAAGATTTTTTTAATCAAATTCGTCATTCAAAAATTTTAAATTAATTTTGTTAGTCTTTTTGTCATTTTTTTTGTTGACAGTGCCAAAATTTGTTAATGTGATATGTTAAGTGATACTACAGCACACACAAAGGAATATATGAGGCATTGAAATCCTTTAATTTGAGATTGATTTGATCTAATTTCATAAACTTAATTATCATGTTAGCCGCCAAGTAGAACTACTAGATATGTATTATGAAGTCACTTAACGTGTCGTTAACAATAGAAGTGACAGAAGGACTAAAATGACTAACTTAAAATCTTTAAAAATAAATTTGATTAAAAAAAAATTAAGAACTAATTTAAAAAATAAATAATTTTTTAAAGATTAATTTAACTATTTACTCTAACTTTTCTTATGCATACTTTCTCTATATCACTCCAAGAGAAAAAAGTCAACTCTTTTAAATATCTATTTCTTTTGTTTTCCATACCTACAGCACACACATGCAATAAGACAATTCTCTTAATGTAAAATTTACAATAAACAAGATATCCAATTATCTATTGTTGTTGTGCTTCTTTTGAGTTTCTAACCCCACCATTGATGTACAGCTACACCTTTATCCCTCAAGTTTCCATAGAGTGCCAAACACTCCCAATAAGCCCTATGACTTCTATTATTCTCTCGTTTTTGATAAGGCTTACACTCCAAGAAAAGCTCATCTACTAGTCCAATGGTGTCTCTTTTTATCATCTCTTCCACCACTTCTGCCTCTGCTTTCATCACCACGAATTCTTCATCCTTTATATTTGTCCGCATCCAATCTGACATTCCTATTTGAGGCATTTCTTTCGCCGACGCCTCTTCTGCCGTAATTATCTCGATATTTATGTTGTACATTTCGAAGTTCTTGTTTCTTGTTGGATAATTCTTGTGGAACCAATCACTTTTTTTCTCTCCTTCTTTCTCTGCCAATCCAACATCAATGAAAACTCTACGAGAATAACTTTCTAAGGAATCGCCCATCAAATTCGGAAGGTATCTGTTAAATATTTATGAAATTAGTGCAAACTGCATGAGTGTCCTATGATAGGTATATACATTCTAATAATTAGCTAGACAATGAATTTAAGGTAAAAAGAAAATAGTAAAGATATCATTTTTTTCTTGTTTTCAATTTTTTTTTTAAATTATCAAGATCGATAATTTGTAACTAGCACCAATTTATTAACATCATCTCATGAATCTGTGATTACGATGATTTTTGTGACAACATAATCTTATTTGTGTTGTCTCTGTATCATCTAATCACAGATGCATGAATGACAAGAGAGCAGATCAGAGCAGTTTTTGTGATCTCTCTTCTCTCTCTTTTGTCTAACTCTCTGTAATTATTTGATTTGTTATTTTGTGAAGGGTGTGAGTTTTGGTGGAATGAAGAGGGAGAGGTTATATAGATCCACTAGGCTTATTATGGGAGGGTAGATAAAAAAGTATGAGAGGAATTCGTG
>NC_029787.2:10461080-10461839 GCF_000816755.2 Arachis ipaensis
GTTCTTCTGCTTCTCCAAATCACTCAACAAAACAAGTTCCATGTTGTACTCAGAAACAATGCTAGGCCCTATTCCTGGATCCGCATTGTTATCATTGGTCAGGAAAATTGCATTGCTCTGAGTAGGTTTCTTGAGCCCTTCGTTTGTAAGGTCATGGAAAAGAACACCCAATAGCTGCTCTATGTTGACCGAATCGTAGCTAACTTGCTGTTTATCAATAGATTCGGTAAGCAGATCCTTCTGTTGGGTTTCTTTATAAGAGATTTTCTCGAATTCGAAGGAAGACGATCTCATGATGCTATTCAAGGTGGCAAATGCGAATATCATGAGGAACAAACAAGAAACAATCTTCATGAACTTGGAACTTGGGATGAGCCTATTGATAAAGTAACGTGGGCTTTTAGGCAGGTGCTTAATAATGCTTTTCTTGAAGTTGACATAGTGTTTTGATTTCAATGCAATGACACCGATGAGTTCCATCGCCATATTTATGATATGACGATGGAGACAATTAATAGATAGAATAAATGAATAGAATATGATTAAGACGAGAAAGGTATAAGAACAAGAATAAGTATAATTAAAAAGAATATTTTGAGAAAGAGAGTAGAGGAGCTAGTCACAAGAAAAACAGAGTTCTAGCGACTGCAGAATCTAGCAGCGGTATGGTTTCCACCAACAAGTGAGAAATGGTTAATCGACAAAGTAGACCACATTCTAATCAACTCTCTCAATCGCTGTATCTCCATTATTTTTTTT
>NC_029787.2:10463074-10469351 GCF_000816755.2 Arachis ipaensis
AATCTACAGTACAGATTTACAAATTTTCTATGCAAATGAATATGAGATTGACACGTTACTCCTTTGTTGTAGGGCTTGTCTCATGCTTAGCATTAGAGGTGGCTGAGCCGTTAGCCAAGGGTGTTTGTCCACATAAACTGGTGCTGGATCTGTAGAGGTGGGCTTTGGGCACCAACAAAAATTGGGGATCCAAAAAAGAAGTTTTTTTTTTCTCCGTGAATGGGAAGAAAAAAAAGAGAAGCGATGTCGGGTTGCATCCATGGAGGATGATCAATTGAGGAAGATGTGATCCCCAAAAACGAAGACCTAGGTTTCAGTGAAAGGGATACAGCCGCTGAAGGTGTTGATGTGGCGGTGATTCACAACTGGAAACCCTCGACGATTGAAGTTACAGTGTCGTGTCTTATCTGGCGTTGAATGCGTCTAACCGTCTGCCGTTCCGTCGCGGGCCGGATCGGAAGCTGGTGCTGTTCTAGTTGGGGCCTCATCACATGTATGGATTTGGTTGCTTTTGTTCTGCTGGATTATGTTGTATTCAAAATGGTGTATTACTTCTTGCTTTATATGGTTCGAGCATTGGGTGTAGTGAATTGATTAGAATCCATAAATTTATTGAAAGATTTCCTTTCGATATTTTTGGACTTGGAAGTCGCTTAGGATCATGAGTAGTCAGTTTATCCGTCTCTGTATTTGTGAACTTTACTTTCTTCGTCACACCACTTTCAATTAGACTTCGGTGCCCACTTTTCGTGAACATTTCACTTGATTCGGACTTTCTTGCTTTTGAATTTCTATCACTAGAATGCCTACTTGTTTCGGCTAACCTTAATACTGAATGCTGGTAGTAATAGACTTATGGGGTTCATTTATACTTGCTTAGTGTCTTTAAAGCTCAAAAATTAGAGGAAGAATAACTAGCATTTATAATTTAATTAAATAATAATAAATTTGTGTTTAATTAGGTATACTAGCTTTTCAAGTGAACATCACAAAAGTATCCAACACAAGTATGACCAATGCTTGTGCATTCCAAAAAAAAAAATGATAAAGAGTAGTGTTCCTTAGAAAATAACTTATACTATTACTAATTGTAAATAATTGTTTTTTATTGAAAAAAAGTTAAACTCAAAACGGGCCAAACCATGTACCATGAAAAGGCGGCAATGGGGAAGAAACCCAAAAGGTGAGGGCCTTAGGTATTGTTTGTTTCGAATGAAAATCAACGGAAAGAAAATAAAAGGAAGGAAGTGGGAGGAAAAATATGTATTTTCCCTTGTTTGTTTGGAATGAAACTTTTAATGGAAAACTAAAATAGTTTAAAATTCAGAGTGGGTCCCACTCAAAATTTTTCTTTCCCACTATGGACGGAAAACAGAGAGGAAAAGAAAACCCAAAAGCATTATCTCATATTTACCCTTTCATAGAAAAAACGGAGAACAAAAAATAGAAGAGTTCTTCTGCAACAGATGGCGAACTTGAGCATCACATATAAGCGTTCAGGTTCTGCTTCCACCACAGAATCAAAGCGTATTTCTTCTTCAATCTTGCTGCTACAATCAACATTGTACTACAATCATTCTCAGTCTAACTTTACACAAACAGGTTAGGGTTTTACGATCTCTGATATGAAAAAGTTGTCATTTTTTTTCCTTTCATATGTGAAACTACTTCTACAGTATGAAATCTATGGTAGTTCTTGAAATTTTTTCTTCTTTAATTTGTATTGATAGCATTACTGTCTCTATCTTTTTAGTTTATTCCTTCTTTTCTGCATTGAGCCACCAGCCTTGTGATTTGAGCGCAATATTTTGTTTTGTTCTGTCATAACTAAGAAATCAAAAGTTGTGATACTAACAAATCCAAAACTTTTTAAATCTGTTGGTTACAAATAAAATGTTAGGGTTTTATCTATTTTAGATATGGGTATTTAATCTTTTGCATATACACATTGGGTATTCTGTTTTTGTTAATGTTATTTGTTAAGTTTAGGCTTTTGTACCCGAAAAATAGAAATGCAGGATCCAAATTTAAAATTCATTACGACTATAGAAAAAAAAATTGCTTTTCATTCACTGTTTTCTTTAAACATGGTTTGATTATTCTTGTAGTTTGGGCATGTAATATACGTTGGTGATGAAGATTGGAAGTTGTTTTACTGCATAATATTAATTGTAAGTACGGCATGAAAAACATTTTCTTTGATGATTTTTCGTTATTCCAAATATGCAATCCTATTAAAGTTAAAAATCAAGAGCATAGATTAGCTGTTTCCATAGGTAACCAGGGACTTATATATACTGTTGAGAGTCAAGAACATTTATTAACTGTTCTCAAAGAAAATTGGAAGAGGGATAAGCAACTTTGTACAATAACAATGTTGTGTTATACTGTGCACATGTTATACTTACTGAAAGTGATGGCCAAGAAAGTTGAGAAACCCATAAGAGATCACATTATTGGGAGAGAACATATTCGAACCACTCTGTTACAATAGTTGCGCGAAACTAATAGGTGTCGTGATATTTTACGAATGGGCCCACATGTCTTTCTAGAGTTATGCACAAAATTAAGGGCAACCGGTCATGTCAAAGATACTATACATGTCACAGTTGAGGAGCAAGTAGCTAGATTCTTATACATTATAGTTCATAATGTTAAAAATAGAACCATTTCATTTTGCTTCCACTGGTCTGGAGAGACAATCCATCGTAATTTTCATGCTGTTCTAAGAGCTGTAATATCACTTGAAGAAGAGTTTCTTCAGCAACCTTCCGAAACAACCATTCCTTCAGAGATTCTTCATAGCAATAGATTTTATCCATATTTTAAGGTATGATTAGTTGTTCATTGAAGTAGACAATCATAATTAGTATACAGTACAAAATTTTTCTTTTTAATTAAGTTATATATGTAGAACTGTATTGGAGCCATTGATGGTACACATGTCAGAGTCAAGGTTCCAATAGCTGATCAACCTAGATTTTGTGGTAGAAAAGAATGGCCAACTCAGAATGTACTTGCTGCGTGTGGCTTTGCTATGAAATTTACATATGCTTTAGCAGGATGGGAAGGCACCGCATCTGACTCTAAAGTTCTTAAAAGTGCACTATCAAGGGATGATAGGCTCAAAATTCCAAGAGGTTTATCTATTAAAAAAAACTTTGACATGTTTAAATAAAGTGGTGATATCTAAAGTATAGTATTTCTATATGATTTTTTTTAGGAAAGTTTTATCTTGGGGATGCTGGATTCATGCTTAAACATGCTCTAATAACTCCATATCGAGGCGTAAGATACCATTTAAAGGAGTTTGCTGGACGTGAACCTGAAAATGCATATGAATTATTTAACCTCCGTTATTCTTCGTTACGAAATGTGATCGAACGATCATTTGGAGTTTTGAAAAAAAGATTTGCAATTATAGCAGGTGGTACAGAACCATATTATGACATAGAGGTTATGGTTGACATTGTCCTAGCATGCATTATACTCCACAACTTTTTGATGGGTGTGGATCCTGACCAACACTTAATTTCTCAAGTCGATCGAGAATTACAAAATAATAATCCAAAAGCCACTAATGAGGAAAGAGAAGAAGTAAATGAAGATTATAGGCGAGGTGCAGCGCTTAGGGATAACATGGCGGCTCAAATGCGGGCTGACTATCAAATGAAAAGATGAGATTTATTTGAATCTTCATCCTTATGAAGGGGAATGAAATTTTTTGAACCAAATTAAATGTAATGTGTGAATATCATGTGAATGTAATGAGTATTAAGTGTCAAATTAATATTTTGAAAGGTTTAATTCTCATGAGTATCGTGAAAAGCATGATATTACTATGTATGCAGTGTGTAGTTGAAACATTCACTTATGATGATAATTATTTTCTGAAATTAATTAAATTACTTGTATTATAGGAATTACTTCTGAAGGTAATATTCCTGCTTAGTTGATGAATTCATTATTAACACTTTCTACATTATTATTCCATTGAATTTATTTTATAGAAGATTGTTTTTATAATTTAGTTCTTAATTTTTCAGGTTAAGATCTAATGGCAAAAAAGATGCATCTCAAGGTGACACATCAAGCAAAGATAATTTAAGATGGACTGAAGAAATGGATGCAGCTTTTCTTGATGCTTTGATTGAGGAATGTAGCAAAGGAAACAGAGTTGATGGTACTTTTACAACAACTGCATATGACAACGTCCTTGCAACTCTAAAAGCTTCCTTCGGGAACCATCTTCTTAAATATAATCTTAAGAATAGACGACTGAAAACTTTGAAGGATCACTTTGGAGTTTGTTATGATCTCTTTCATAACTTAAGTGGATTTTCATGGAACGCAAATACCAAACTCTTTACCACTGAACCTGAAGTTTGGGCGGATTTAATTAAGGTAATTAATATCATGATAAGTTGCTTCCTAAGTTTATATATTCCTTTGCGCAGGATAAGTTGCAGTATGAAATTATTTTGTCCTGTGATTCTAAATGATTAGAATTCTTCACAAGAGTCATATTTACACACAATATATGCTTCCTTCATCTAAAAAATGTATACAAATAACTTATATGTGAGGACTAGATTTTTATGAAGCTATTACTTTTGTATATATTTATTTATGAAACTAATCACAACTTAAAGGAAAGAAAACCGTATATTTGAATTAACATATATGCATCGTTGTTTTATATAGGCAAGACCAGATGCAAAAAAGTGGATGCGAACTCCCATTAAACATTATGATAAATTATATTTTATATACGGTCAAGACAGAGCAACTGAAAATCTTGCTGGAAGTGCCAAAGAAAGAAACAAAAGTATGGCCAAGATGAAGGAGCCAATTAATTTAAATTATGATGAACATCAGGGGTTTGACTGTGAGTGGAATGATTGGCAGCCTACTACTCATTCAACTAGCTTTGTTGCAGAGGAAAGCCCAAATTTAGGTAACTCAAACCAGTCTAACGGAACACAAGAGAATCATAGAGGTTCTAAGCATAAAGCACCAATGAGTGGTTTATTTGAAGCTAATATGGAACGAATGAGTAAAGGTATCCAAGGATTGACAGATATGTTGAAGGATGGGAATAATTATTATGATAAATCACTTGATATTGCTACCAAGCAAGCATTAACTGCTGAAAGGCAAGCTAAAACAGTTGAAAAACAAGTTATGCTAGCTGAAAGACAAGTTCTGATAGCTGAAGAACAAATTCAAGTTGCCAAGATTCAAGCTCAAGCTGTTGAGAGAGGAATTACATTCCTAGAACAAAGTAGGACTCGAGTTTACTCTGAAAATGATGTGTACAACGAGTTAAAGAAATTGGGTGTTGTCAAAGAGATCTTTTGGAGTTGCTATCCTTTTCTCTGTAGAGATGAAAGAGCAAAACGAAAATTTTTTGGTGTTCCCTTTGAAGATCGCCACGGTGCATTATACGACTTAATGAAGGAAGCTGGTGCAATTTAAGAAGAACGCAATCAGTAATGGTAATATATATTTTGTGCATGTTTATGATTTTAGGATCTAATATTGTATAATCTTAGTAAAGCTTTTATATTTTATAATTAATATACTCATCAAAGTCTTAAAAGAGGCTTACGGTTGGTATAGGCTTATGCATTTTGAATATATAGTTATATATCTTGCTTATTGACTAAAATGTATATTTAATCCATGAGAAAGTGCATATTATAATATTGGTATTGTTGTAGTGGCTCTTTGATTAATAGACCCTTGAGAAGTACAATAATTTATGTGGTTGATTATACTGAGAGTGCTAAAATTCCAAAGGTGGTATCAAACTATTTAGTGTTGATAAATTTGTGTTGTTGATATCTTAACTGGATAGTAGATTAGTATTGTGCTTGGAATTGAAAATATATAATTTTTCTTGTTGAAGGTAACAAATTTATAAGTTAGCTATAAAATATATGAAACTTCAAATTCTTCAAAATATATATACTATTAAAAGAGCAAGCACATGTTTTAGAATTTCTTTTTTATCTTTGATGTGTACGAAGAGAATTCAATAGAATTTCTATTAGCTATCCATCATGCTTTGCATGAATAGGACTGAAGTTGTTATTTTTTTAATAATGTAAACAATGCATTATATTTTGTCTTAAATTGCATGAAGTGATATTTTATATGATGTATAACTTTATTTCGTATGATTCAAACTTATTGTAACATAAAAAAACTATGATTCATAATCTATCTTTAAATTATTATTGGAATTAATATTTTTTCTTTTATTTTATTTTAA
>NC_029787.2:10469564-10470039 GCF_000816755.2 Arachis ipaensis
AATTAATATATTTTATTTTATTTTATTTTAATTATTTTAAATTAAATAATAAATTCATATACATAAATTACTCTTTTATAATATAAGGACAAAAATGTCATTTATTACTAATTTATTCTTCTCTCTCCCTAATTTTCTTTCTAACCAAACAAAAGAAATTATTCTTTTTTTCTTTTCTTTCTCTTCATTTTCCTTTCATCCAAACAACTCAAGAGAAAATAAAAATACATTCAAATTCTTTCCTTTCTTTTCTTTCCTTTCTATTTCCTTCCTTTCTATTTCCATCTTCCCATCCAAACAAAACCTTAATGTCCTTCAACAACAATGCATGGCCCCCAAATTGCCCCTTATATAGAATCAAAAACAAAAAATAAATAAATTAGGTCCGTTATTCACTGTTTAGCCGGCTCTCCCTTCCAACTATCACGACAGACAAGTTTGCAGAGCTCTGCCAAACCTGTTTTCAGAAACCAAC
>NC_029787.2:10470211-10483644 GCF_000816755.2 Arachis ipaensis
TAATAATCACTGTATGCAAAGTTTAAACCGACTAGTCAAAAGATACAATAGAGTTTAAGTTAAAAAGAGCTACATCCTATCTCTCAAAGATTTCAAAATAAAAGCCTCTAAAGCAAATACAACAAAAGTGAGAGGTAACTACAATAAAAGACAAAAGTAAAACTCGAGTCATCATCCGCTTTGTCACCATCCGTAAAAATCACTGAGATGGGTTGCAACTTACATATAAAAAATAACAAATATATATGGTATGAGAATCGGAGATTCTCGTTATGGTAACAGTGCCCAATAAATAAGATATACAGTTTTAGAAAGCCAAAAGCAATCCTAGAATTTTCCACCACATACATCATATTAAAAAATTTACAATACATTTTAACTTAGGAATTTTCTACTCTAGTAGTCACCACGCACTGTCCCACAGTCTTTGCCAACTTATACTCCATGTACCAAATGACAGACCCCAAAAATTTTAAAAGTGGGGGCAAAAATATGTATACTAAAATAAAATTTGTTGAACATTATTAATTATATGGAGATATAAAAATTAAAAAGAATTAATAAATACTTTCATTCTTAAAATGTTATTTATTATATATTTATAAAAATTATTTCTAAAATTTGAACTTAAAATATTTTAATTATAATACATAATTAAACAAATACAAAAAAATTTTATTTGACATTATATCAAAATTAAATTAAAAAATATATAACAAATTTAATTATTTTAAAAATAAAATATATTCTAAATTTATAAATTAATTCATTTATTTCAAAAATATATATGCAAGTACATATAACAAAATAAAAGATTAAAAAAAAGTAATACAGATGAATAAATTGAGAATAAAATAAAATATATAAAGCTATGAAGAGAATGAAAAATTAGATTAATACCTAAATTATAATAGTTTGAATTAAAATTTACAATTAAAAATATCAAAAAGAGAAACAATGAAATTGAAAGATACATAAAGAGCTATATAAAAAACATGAAAAATTTGAAATTTATCTTTTGACGAAAAGAAGATGACCACTAGATAAGAAATAGAAAGAGAAGATTAAAAATATGAAACTAAGAAGAGGATTTAAAAGAATAAAGAAATGTCGACACAAGAACTAAATTTGATTAGGTTAACTAATAGTCAAAATGATAAAAAGATAAAAAAGTAAATTTGAGGCTTTAGCCAATTGAGTTTAGTTTATTTGTAATAAAACCATTTAAAATTTGAAGTGGGGCACATAACACATTATATATAACTATAATTTAAAAAAAATTGAAAACATAGTGGGGCAAGTGCCCCTCATTGTTGTTACTGGGTCCGTGCCTGCACGCACCGAACCTCCTCAATCCCAGTAGAAAACACAATTAAATGCAGACAAGTAAAACACAAGTAGGTTGTATATATAGCAAGTAACTCAAGTAGCAATTAGACATGTTACACAATTAGGCATAATGCAAGTAATTAATCCAAACAAACACATAGGATGCATATGATGAATGTTTGTCCTAATTGGCCATAATATCACTTGTCGGTTCAACTGCCAACCCGACACATCCCCTTGGAATGTCGCATTTCTATCACGTATATAAATATGCGCCCTGGTATATAGTGTCCTAACTCACTTGTAACACCCCATCACCCTAACCTTACCTTTAGCCGTAAAGCAAAGGATAGCAAAGTGCCACGATAGTTTTAAAACTTATAATATATAATATATATCCAAGAATTTATATAACTAGAAGCCCGATGAAGGAATAAAAGCTCAAAATCGCATAAAGCGGAATTACAAAATGCAAAGCGTTCACACACGATAACTAAATGCGTAGGTAAGAACAGAACATGATATAATATGTATAAAACCTTGTAGATAGCTCCAGGATACACAAGGTAATAATATGTATCTAAGTATGATATACCAAAAAGAGGACTAGTCACAACCTGCGAAGTTTATGCCAGCTAGTCAAACTAAAATATAGAAGAGTTTTAGAGGTTTAAAATAGCTTATACAACTTATCTCTCAAATCAAGCCTCTAAGGTCATATTATAGAATACAAAGGGTGAGAGAATAACTACAACAAAAGTAAAGCAGAATAATACCAAGGAGAAATCATACTCCGCTCTGTCACCACCACGTAACCATCGAAGTGGGGTACGACCTGCATCTGAAAAATAACAACAGAATACGGTATGAGAACCAGAGATTTTCAGTATGGTAACAGTACCCAATAATGTAAAATATAAGATTTTGGGATGCCAGAGGCAATTCTAGAATTTCACATCGATACAGAATATTCAAGTTTAAAACAAAAATAAATAACGTAAATCAAACACCATAAACAGGGTTATCTAAACTTAGGAGATTTCTAACTAATACTAATCATACCGCTGTATCTCACAGCCTTCGCCAACCTAACTTAACTTTCGCGTGATCCCATCGCCACTGCCTACTGAGCCTCCTCAATCCCAGCAGAAAACACAAGTAATGCAGACAAGTAAAGTACAAGTAAAGTACATGTACAGCAAGTAGGACAATTAGCAAGTAAACATGTGGTTCATTTAGGTATAACATAAATTAAGCAAAGCAAACAAACAGGTAGAAGATGCATATGATGAATGCCTTTCCTATTGGCTCGTGATATCCCTTGTCGGTTCAAAATGCCAATCCGACACATCTCTGGGAATGTTGCTTTTCTTCCACGCCAGGAATATAGGCCCTGCATACTCATGCAACAGAGAAATCTGCTACGCCAGGGATATAGGCCCTGCACACTCATGTCACAGAAAAGGTTATCAATCATAACTTCATCCTAGGGATATAGTGCCCTACACACTCTTGCAGCAGAGAAATCTGCCATGCCAGGGATATAGGCCTTGCACACTATCTTTCAATATCCATCAAATTCATCATTTCTTTTCAAATTATCAGCTCATCATAACCATTATCAACTTTCCATTTCATCATAATCATTCTCCTTTCTCAAAATCTCCTCAAAGACATACTTCACAATTCAACAAACACTAATTTCGTCCACAACCTTTTATAACCTAAGTCATCGGCTCTAAATTCATACTGAATTTCACTAATTTGATTCACCATACTATCTCTATCAATCTTAGGTCTAATTACTAGTTAGCAATCTTAAACAGTAGATAAAGAAGTTTGGAAAGTTAGAAAATCCTTGAAAAGTGAAGAAAAATCATTTTTCAACAAAACAGGGTCTGTGTGTACGCACGCCCAAGTGTGTATACGCACACTTCAAAATTTGGATCATTCCACGTACGCAAGCATGGGCCGCGTACGCTTGAAGGCCTGGCAAAGATGCACGCCTGCGTATGGGAGGTGCCCGCGTACGCATGTACCTCAGGTTGCAGAAATTTCAATTTTAAACACCAAACTTTAAACGTTCATAACTTTCTCTACAAAACTCCGTTTTTCTCAAACTTTATATCATTTTAAAGCTCTTGAGATCACCTTTAATTTAAAACAATTTTCAACTAATTTCAAAAAGATAGGTTCAAGTTATGATCCGTCAAAATTCAGGAAAAATCAAATTTTATACAAAAACATTAAAGTTCTCTAATTTCCAAATTCCATAACCAAACCAAACCAAATCATACCCAATTTCAATACAAAACACTACCACATACTACATGTTACTATTCTATTGCACTTCAATCAACTCAACATCCATTTAACTCAATCTTTCCACCATAATTCAACAAAAATCCATAATCCATAAATCAATATCTCAACCTTAACAAATTTCACACAATTAACTCTTGATTAGCCCCATTCACCACCATTCAATATTAACACCAACCACAATATTCAAAACCCAATATCATCATCAATATTAATCACCACCCATCAAAATCATATTTAACATCAATATTCATCATATTTCATATATCACATATTCTAACACTCCATGTCATCCTCCTCATCATCAAACATAATTTCACATATAATTAATCATACATAACCATCATTCAATCCTATCTTAAGGTCAACTAGCCTAAGTGTCTAGAAATGTTACATATTATACAAAAGAAACCGAAATCATATCTTGACCAATTCTCAATATACACCAAACACCAAAACAAAGTCACTGAACTCGATCCAAAAGCCTCAAACCAACTCCAACAAACACCAAAACTCAATCTAACATCATAAAACATACCAACATCAAACATAGGGTTCACAAAAATAACTAAACACAAGGGTTTAGTAAGATCTTACCTTACTCAATAGCATTAGGAACAAAACCCAACAATATTCCAATGCTAGATCACCCCTAAATAAACAAAATCACAAAATCTACTCAAAAATCAAACGTAAAAATATAAAATCACTTAGGGTAGAAAAATGAAGTAGGAGTTACAAGTTCTTACCAACAAAGCTTAGTTAAAAATGATGGGCTCGGCGAGAGCAACGTGTGGTCGTAAACGTCTCGTCAATCGGAGCTCCGTAGCTCAAGTTATGGCCAAATGAAGGAGGAGATGAATAATGAAATCTCATTCTCTCTTCCTCTCTTCACTTCAGCGCCCCCTTTCTTTGTTTCTAGGGTAAAATGAACAGAATGCTCATTAATTGGCACTTATATATGTTGGGCTTAGGTCTAACTTGGGTCTAGTCCAACTCGTTAGTATTTTAAGTCTGTTTGGCCCACTTTGGGTCAAAACCTTGAAGATGAGCCCGGTTTTTAATTCTAAATTATTTTTGTCCTTTCAAAACAATAAATTCTATTTTCAAAATCTTATTTTTCTCAATACGTGGTACCGATCAGACTAGAGCCGATACTGCCAGCTTAAGTGTCGGCACGCATTTTTACAATTTTTTCGTAAAAGATACATTTTTCACTCAGAAAAATTCATTAAATTCAAATTTCACCTTTTTATTTTCAAAATATCATTTCTATATTTTTGAATCTATTCCAGACAGTTAAATTATTATTTTATTAAAACGGTTATTCCGGTTCTTACATCACTCTTACGGGATATAGTGTTCGAGAACACTCTTCTGACACGAAAGGATGCGAATGGGAGACTACCTCAAACCCCACATCTAAACGTAGGTGGAAGACTGCCTCAGTCCCTATGCTGGTGCCGCAACCTTGACAAGAGGGATTAACCAACCGTCATTACCAGGCACATAGCAACTTACCAAATATATCATATATGTCATTCATCTCAGTGATCACTTTACTTTATAAATCATCATTAGCTTTCATTTCTCAATTTATCATTAACATAACACTCCACAAATTCACTTTAATTATTCTATCCATAGTACTTCACAAACCTAAGTCACCCTCTCTAGACTCATAACAGAAGTATACTTTTAATTCACTCAGTACACATCTGCTCGTTCTAAAGTCTAAACACTAGTTAGGGGATCTTAAACAAGAGTTACAGAGGTTTAGAAGACTAGAGGAATAGTTGAAAATTCAAAAATTTATCTTTTTCAAAACAAGGTGGTCAAGCGTACGCATGCCTTCCGCGTACACATGATTTGAAAATTTGAGAATGTTGCGTACGCGAACTACATACCTTCCGCATACGCGAGAATATTGGACAGGAACATCTGCCTGCGTCGCATGACACTTCTGCGTACGCATGGGTTCAAAAAAAGGCATTGTCGCGTACGCATGCCATCTGCGTACACGAGAGTACTGGATAGAACCATTTACTCGCGTACGCATGAATACGGATTTTTCTAAAAAGCTGATAAGTGCAGAAAATTCAGTTTTTTACACAAAACTTCAAACGTGTATATTTTTTCGTAAAAAAATATTTTCCATCTGTTCTTCGAACGTCATAAACTACATGAATCCAAATTTTATTTAAGATCAGTTTCACAAAATTTGAGAGTTTGAAAATCAAATTATAGCCCTTTAAAGTTGGTTAGAAATATTTTTTCACCAAATGATACCAAAATCCTCTAGTTTCAAAAACTCTCAATCCAATTCAAATCCATCTATACCAATTTCAAATTCTAAATACTTTTACACATTTTCAAGCACTCATCCATCAATTTTCGACCATCCAACACCTAACAATTCAATTTCAAACCATGTCAATCAGCAATTTAAAATCCAACAAAATTTCACCTATTGAGTACCAAACCCACATTACCATCAATCATATAAACTCACATTCACACTCAACCAAGATACATTCACAATCCTCAATACCAATCAACCATTCATACGATTCACACTTATCTTGGGACTACTAGCCTAAATTTCACACAACATTACATATTATGTAAAAAAATTTGAAATGATACCTTGGCCAATTTCTCCCAAGTATCCAAACAAGCCACCAAGCCGCAGCCACAACGTTAGCTCAATTTCAAGTAATCCAATCACCAACTCAAACTTCAATTAACATGAATTTAATCTAATTTCATTCAATTTACCAAAATCAATACTAAATTTCAATAATTTCAACAAACTACAAGGGTTTAGAGTTTTTTTTTTATCTTACCCACTGATGTTTGGGATGAAACTCAATAATTAGCCAAGCTAGATTACACCCAAACTATCAAAATAATGAAAATCTCAATTTCCCAAAGTCAAAATTCGAATTTGTGCTAGAATAAAGAACTAAAGAAAGGAATTCGAGTTGCTTACTACTTTGTTCAAATAGAAATGAAGAGCTCGACGAGATGATCGCGTGGCTGCAAATGGCGCACCAATCAAAATTCCAAATCACAAGATATGATCAAAAGAAGAAGAAGATAAATAATACAAGGGTTTCACTCTTCTTCTCCCTTCTCTCTCACCTGGCTGAATGTTTTTGTTGTGAGTGACCATTGTGCTAAACTTGGCACAATGTTGAGGGGTTACTCAATGAGTCTTGGGCTCAATTATGGCCCAAGTCCGTTTGTTTAGTCTATTAGTCCAACTTTAGACTAAAATATTTAAAATTAGTGTTTTAATTCGTATCTTAAATAATTTGATCTCTCAACTATAAATTTTAATTTCTTAACTTTATTTACTCATAACTTAATTTTTCTTACTCACCGTGCCTTACAAATTAAGCCAGTCGCGTCGTTTTTTAAATTTTTTTCCTTTAAATTTTTTAATTTAATATTTTTATCATTTTCAATCTATTTCGGATAATTAATTTTTTTATTTTAATTAAACAGTTAATTAATTTTTCGGTTCATACAATTCTCATCTTAATTATTTACGATTATGCTATGTTTATACTAAAATTAATTATCAAAGTCAATCACTATTATAAAATATATGTTAAAATATTAATACAACTTAATTAGAAGTATGTGAATAAGAAATATGTGAATAATTAAGATAAGTGTTTTATTTTCTTAATAAATAATAGTCTAGATTCAACTTAATAAATTGTATGGTTATTTAATATATCTGAGTATTTATTATAGAATATTATTTTTTATTATTTTAATTCTTTTAACACCTATAAATATTCGTTTATATTGTATCATTCCACATAACTTGAATACACACAAATCTTTTTTCTATTGCACTCTCTTACCCTTTTTAATATGGTATCAGAGCCATAGTATCCTCCTTGAAGAGAATATGTTATTTTCCTTCTGGTGAAATCACCTGCCATTTTTCCTTGTTTTTCGTCACTCTTTTGATGCTTTTCACCTCATCGATTATTAGTCTATCTTCTTTGTCTTGTGTCTTTTCGAGTCTAATGAATCAAACACCACTGTCATTCGCAGCTTATTTATTCTCATGAAGAAACACTACAAGATTAATATTTATTTATGGGAGTATTTTAGTGAAGGTTTTTAAAAACCTTCACAATACATTTTATTTGTGGCAATTTAAAAAATCTCCACTCCTAAAATCCTAATTAATTAAAATTCAAAATTTTAAAACAAAATTTCATTTTCTCTTTTTACCCCAAATGAGAGGCGCTGCCGCTGAGTTAACTGAGGGAGAAACCACGAAACCCTAAGTTTTCTACCACCATTTTCGCCACCATTTCCGTTGCCGTTTCTGCCGCCGGCCGCCGTTATCACTGTCGTGCCTGTTGTAGTAGAGAGCTTCTGGATCGAGCCACCTCTTCTATCAACGCGTTTTTAGATCTGTTCTCTCTATACTGTCGTTGCTGCCACTGTTGCCACCGCAGTTTCCGCCGCCGTTGCCGCCACAATTTCTACCGTGGATGCCACCGTAGGTGCCGTGGTACAACGCATTTTTAGATCTGTTCACTCCCGAGCTTCTTCTTCAACGCCGCTTTCTCTCACTCCAATTCCTTTGAACTGCCGCGCCGCTGGTACTTCCTTTTCTTCTTCTTCTCTATTAATTTTCTGATATTTCTTCTTTATTAATAATAATTTTTTTCTCTGTGTCGTCTCCTCTGTTCTGTTGCAACTATTTTACAGGTATCTCCTCTTGTTCTTCAGTAATGTTTAACTGTTTATGTAGTTTATGTCTTGGCTTGATTATAGTTTTAGTTTGATTAAACTTTATTGTTGTTTTGATTACTAATTTTGTTCTTTATTGTTATTGACTGTCTATTAATAATATTGTATCACAAATTAGTGACCATTGTGCTTTAATTTTAGACTTATATATTATTAGTGATTATTATGTTTTAATTCTTTGTAGACATCATTAATTCATTATCTGAACAAAATGGCATTATTTGATTCACTGTTTTCTGTATAGTGTAGTGCAAGGTCTAATGGTTTTTTGGATTGGTCAACAAGATATTCTTATTTGATTCTCAGGATTTACGGTTTAGGTCCCATGTGCTTCTTGAAAAATTAGTTTCTATTTTCAAATGTTCTTTAACCATATTGGTCTCGAGGCTCTTTAATCTATGCATTAATTTGAGGTTATATACCTTCCATTTTGTTAAATCAATTATTTCCTAATCATTGTATTCTGTACTTATCTTCATCATTGTTCATCACATTTGTGTTTGTCAACAGGCAATATGTTATCTATCATATATTTTTACTGCTTCACTGATTTAGGTGAAGAGGAAAAGTAATTTTTCCCCCTAATTATCTGAAGCAACCAAACTGATGTTTACAATCAATAACATTTTTTAGGCTTAGGGAACTAGTTGTTATGGGAACGTGAATTCATGAAATATAATTTTGCATCTTTTGAGCTCGGAAAATTTTATATTCAGCTTCTTCTCTCACGTTCTACTATTTATCTTGTACTCGCTTCTCACTTTTCACTGAATTAGGCTGAAGAGTGTTATCTATCACTTTAGAGGAAATAGAGAATTTCCTCGGCTAAGAATCGGTTAGTTTTGTTGCAAAGTTGTTTCTTCTTTATCCCTAAATTTTATTATTATCACCATCATAATTATATTGAATTTGTCTCCTGTTAGGGATTGGAAGGCCTCCTAGGCAAATGGATCCTAAAGCATTCTTGCTTCAAAAATTCAATGTGACAGCTAGACAACAAGTAAGTTATCATACATTATTAAATGCATTTTGGGTTCCAATACTGTAACAGCTAGACGCAGTATTGCTCCTCAAGTTCTCAATTCAGTGCAATTGATGTCCAAGTACTATATTCTTAGGTGCTCTTGGAGCATGATGTGTAAGTTGGCATTCTGAAAAACATCATTACTTTCTGGCATAGACAATTGTGAATATGTTATATTGGCAAAGGGTTTTAATGAGTGGAAAGGAGCCCTAGGACTTTTAATGATTCCTTTCAAATATTGATTTTATTTGGGATAGGATTACCATTTTGGATTCCCTATGACGAAAAGCTCCTGCTTAAGGGTTTTTTGGTTTTTCCCTAACTTATGCAAAGGGATAATCTAGCATTGTTACATGGCTTATCACTTTAGGTGTTAATCATATATTTTTGTTTTTATATGAGGATGTCTCATCCTCTTCTGTATCTCTTTTTGATAAAATCTTCTTTTTAAATTATTTACTGTTTTATACATGTGCTGCACAGATAGCAAATCTTTTGGATTGCACTTCATGGTCAGGGGCTGGACCAGGGTTAATGAATGCAGTTACTCAAGGTGCTCTGCAGTACACAATTGGAGTAATAATATTATTGTTGCAATGCATGCTGAATTTGCATTATTGCAGCATAGTAATTCTCTTTTCTTTCTTTTCTTTCTTTTAATTTATCTAGGATTTTGTAGAATTCCAATGCCAAAAAAGTGAGGTAGATTCGTGTAGTTTATATTAGAGATATAAATATTCATGTCATACTTTTTATCGCATCGAAAGGTTTAGAGTTTAATACTTTGTTATTTCAAATTAAATCATGAAGCATTATCATGCACTGTATGTCTATATTAGATTTGAGATGGCGTGAGGTAAAGAAGGCAATTCCGCTAAAGAAAAGAAGAGGAGAGTTTGATAATAACATGGAAGAAAATATTAGCGACAGCAACAGAAAGAAGACGAACAAAATCCAGAGTCGTAGCAGCAGAACGAAGACGACTAAGATGAACATGGCGTGGGAGCAAGATGAAGACGCAATTATCAAAGATGAAGAAAAAGAAGCCGAGGAAGAAGTAGTAGCAGTAGATGAAGAAGAAGGTTTAATCCATGTTTAATCCATGGATATTTTCTGAGTATATGGGATGATGCTCTTCTACTCCCTTCTACTCTCTAAGGTTTGTACTTGTACCCTTTTCAATTTTAATGTTAATTATTCTTAGCCTTTTGTATTTGTTTTTTTATTGCTTTTCAGTAGTTGAAATAGAAAATATGTAATCTACAGATTCAAAAAAGAATAGAAGAAATGGCTAGTGTTGGTTTGGACACTAATTCACTTGAGATATATATTTATGTACATAGTGTTCATTAATTATTATATGTTTAATACATGTTATTTTTAATATTTTGTTGTTGTAATTAATGTGATTGAAAAATGATGGTAATGTACTATATTGATTTTGTTTTAAAGTATTTCTTTTGTTTAAATATATAATATTTTAATTTTCTTCTACATTTTTAATGTCTTGTTTAAGTATTTCTTTTAAATATTAAATGATGAGTAGTATAATAATGACAGGTTTGTGGAGGTTTGAAACCCCATAGAATAGCTGTTTTTTTTAAATGTAAAATTTCTTTTGTGGGGGTTTTGAACCGCCACAAACATTAACCAAGAACTGCCACAGAATGCCAGCACAGAACCTCCACAAAAGGGATAGAAAACCGCCACTAAATGACATTGTGGGGGTTGTGAAAAATCGCCACAAAGGAGTTCGTGGCACCTCAAATTTTGGAGGTTTTTGAAACTGCCACAATTTTTTTGTGGGGGTTTGAAACCTCCACAAATAGGAAAAAAAACCTCCACAAATAAACAAAAATCTTATAGTGAAACCATATATTTTTTGTCACCTTCTGGCAGTTCGTTATCCTCTGATATTTTACCATCACTTTGTAGTTTGCCACTTTTTTGGCAGTTTCTTCTACCCTTTCCTTGCGGCCGTTTCGTATGTGCTTTCTTGCGGCAGTTTCGTCTGCGCTTCCCTTGCGACAGTTTTTCTGTGTTTTTATTGCAGTACGTAGTTCTGTCTGCGCTTCCTTTCGGTAGTTTCATCTGCACTTTTTTTAACAGTTTCATCTGCGCTTCCTTTCGACAATTCTATCTGCACCAGTTTATGCATTTTTTCTTTATTTCATTGTTTTAAATAAGTTTCAAACTCAAGTTGTCACTTGAGGGGGATGTTAGAATATATTAGGATCAATTAGCATTCATTAGAATTATTTTACATATTTAAATATTTATTATAAAATATTACGTCTTTATTATTTCAATTCTCTTAACACCTATAAATATCTGTTTATATTGTATCATTTCACATAACTTGAATATACACAAATATTTTCTCTACTACTCTCTCTCACCTTTCTAATAATAAGATTGAAACAAGTATGACATTTTTCAAACTAGATTTCAATGAGATATACATAAAAATATAATTGAGTATATCGTCCTGTAAATGTCTTGACTTATTTCAAAATTAAATGCGCTAAAGTTATAGCTGTTTAACGATATGTTCATGCATTTAATTTTTATTTTCCTTGTAGCACGGTTAGGTCAATTTTTAACGTCAGTTGTCTATATTATAAAGTTGTATATATAACGTTAAATAATGCTGTACATCTTTTTAGACAATAACAATTTAGTGGGAGTTGAGATAGTAAGTTTATATTATTATTATATTATTGTTAAAGAATTATTTTATTTGAATTTATAAAAAAAATATAATATAAATATTTTTTAATAATTTGGTTTTTATTTTTATTTTAATAAATTCAGTTATTCTTGTTCAACTAAATAGGTAAATTATGTTTTAATTACAAATTCAAGTGTATTTTGGTATCATTATTTTTCTCTTGAAATAACTCTAAATTTATTTCAACTATTGTTTTTTTTTTAATGATATTTTTGTTCTATCTCATCTAAGTCACTACAGAAAAAAAAGTCTATGATCACGGTAAAAAAACGTGACTATAGCTAGTAAAAAGGGTGACTATAGATCTATGATCACAGTTTTTTATCGTGGCCTATTCTATTGTGGCTATAGGTTTATGGTCACGGTTTTTTTATCTATGGTCACAGTTTCTATGGTCGCGGTTACAATTTTCAAATTCTGGCACTTTAGACCACGTTTTTTCACTGTGACCATAGATTAATCTATGGTCACGCAAAAAAACCGTGAACATAGCCTCTATGATCACCCCTTTTTAAAACCGTGACCATAGCCTCTACGATTTTCACTAGTGAAGTATGACTACTCATACTTTGTTAATTATCAAAATCACATCCCAAAGCATTGAAAATTGTAATTTAAATTTTTGATAAAGTTTCAAATCTTGCAATATTTTTTTTTTTTTTTTGGGTATTTATTTTCTTTATGATTCCACAATTAAAATATTTTTGGGAGATAAAAAGTTGATCGTTCGTTGAGAATATTGAGTTTGAAAAAAAGATAATCAATAAATTATCCTAAAAGTAAACTCAACACCTCAAGAACAAATGTCATTTGATATATCACTCAAGAAAATTATCTCATTTTTATGTGAGATATATATTAGTGTTATGAGTGAAAAGTTTAAATATTTGAAGCTCGTCTCATTAATTACCTGAAAGTAAATTGATTAAATGGATAATATGGAGATATAAATTAAAGTATGTTTTATTGTAAAATCGTTCCATTTAAAAGTGAAACATTGAATACAAAGAGACTTTTCTTTTAGTTTTACAAAAAAATTTATTTAGGACTATAATGATATTGATGATGATATATTAGATCTTGAGCTACAATATATAAATATAAGGAATTATTTCTCAATAGCAATGTTGACGAGATCATTAATATGAGATATATAGACACATGAATTTTAATTATATATGTTTAATTTATTTTTGACATATATTTATATTTTAAGATGTATTTTATGTTATAGAAACTAAT
>NC_029787.2:10486552-10495811 GCF_000816755.2 Arachis ipaensis
TAAAATTGATTGAAAATAAAAATTAGAAAAAGATAAAAAGAAATTGTCTTTTATATTAATAATTAAATTCGTTCTTGAAACGTTTTTTATTTTTTAAATTAGTCTCCAAAAAGTTTTTTTAATCAAATTCGTCATTCAAAAATTTTAAATTAATTTCGTTAGTCTTTTTTCTTTATTGATAAAATTGATTGAAAATAAAAATTAGAAAAAGATAAAAAGAAATTGTCTTTTATATTAATAATTAAATTCGTTCTTGAAAAATAATTCGTTTTTTAAATTAGTCTCCAAAAAGTTTTTTTAATCAAATTCGTCATTCAAAAATTTTAAATTAATTTCGTTAGTCTTTTTGTCATTTTCTTTATTGATAGTGCCAAAATTTGTTAATGTGGTACGTTAAGTGATACTACAATATACACACAGGAATATATGATGCATTGGAAGGAGAATATGAGGCATTGAAATCCTTCAATTTGGGATTGATTTGATCTAATTTTATAAACTTAATTATCATATTAGCCGCCAAGTAGAACTACTAGATATGTATTGTGAAGTCACTTAACGTATCGTTAGCAATGGAAGTGACAAAAGAACTAAAATGACTAACTTAAAATCTTTGAAAACGAATTTAATTAAAAAAAATTAAGAACTAATTTTTAAAGATTAATTTAACCATTTACTCTAACTTTTCTAATGCATACTTTCTCTATATCACTCCAAGAGAAAAAAGTCAACTCTTTTAAGTATCTATTTCTTTTGTTTTTCATACCTACAGCACACACATGCAATAAGACAATTCTCTTAATGTAAATTTTACAATAAACAAGATATCCAATTATCCATTGTTATTGTGCTTCTTTTGAGTTTCTAACCCCACCATTGATGTACAGCTACACCTTTATCCCTCAAGTTTCCATAGAGTGCCAGACACTCCCAATAAGCCCTACGACTTCTATTATTCTCTCGTTTTTTATGTGGCTTACACTCCAAGAAAAGCTCATCTACTAGTCCAATGGTGTCTCTTTTTATCATTTCTTCCACCACCTCTGCCTCTGCTTTCATCACCACGAATTCTTCATCCTTTATATTTGTCCGCATCCAATCTGACATTCCTATTTGAGGCATTTCTTTCGCCGACGCCTCTTCTGCCGTAATTATCTCGATATTTATGTTGTACATTTCGAAGTTCTTGTTTCTTGTTGGATAATTCTTGTGGAACCAATCATTTTTTCTCTCTCCTTCTTTCTCCGCCAATCCAACATCAATGAAAACTCTACGAGGATAACTTTCCAAGGAATCGCCCATCAAATTCGGAAGGTATCTGTTAAATATTTATGAAATTAGTGCAAACTGCATGAGTGTCCTATGATAGGTATATACATTCTAATAATTAGCTAGACAATGAATTTAAGGTAAAAAGAAAATAGTAAAGATATCATTTTTTTCTTTTTTTCAATTTTTTTTTTAAATAAATTGTATTGAAGAACATTTAAGTTTTAAAAAATATTATTATTATAAAACAAAATATTTTTTTTAAATGACAAAATAACTAATTCGTCTTACATTATTATTGAAATTATTGAAAATTTTAAAAGTAATAAAAATATATATTAAGAATTAAAGAGATAAAATCAATCTAAAATTTTTTAACTTTATAAAAATATTTAAAAAATAATAAAAAACAGTTTAAAGTAGTTTAAATTTTTTATATTTCATACTTTTTAATTATTGTTTATGTAATAAATTTATAATTACAATTGTTATATATATAAAATTAGAAAATTCTATAACGCTTATAAAATTTATGTCTAATTTGTCTAAAAAATAAGAGGTGAATAAAAAATTCCACCATTTATATTTGTGTCAAGTAATTCATCATTTGTCTAAATTTAAGTGTTTTACTTACTTAGTGCGCTTCAAGTATTTTCTTGATATTCTCGATGAGGCTCTTGGAGGCTCTAACAAGACATCTTCAAGGTTTTGCAGTGCAGCTTTCTTTGCGTCGGAGGAGTAGCCAAGAAGCTTTCTAGGCGCAGCCACCACTGGCGGTGGCTGATCATGACGAACAAATTCTTCCTTCTTTATCATGGCCACAGCAATGAGATCCAAGCGCCTCACATAAACCGTCTTGTAGTTGGAAGGCTTGTAATGTTTCGCCGAGGGGTTTTCGCCGGTGATAAAGGCGACAACCCCATCAACTTTCAGTGTCCTGTCGATGAACTTTGAAGCCGCCGGGAAATCTGTGGTGAAAACAAAGTCCACACTGTTGTCGATTACGTTCTTCTGCTTCTCCAAATCACTCAACAAAACAAGTTCCATGTTGTACTCAGAAACAATGCTAGGCCCTATTCCTGGATCCGCATTGTTATCATTGGTCAGGAAAATTGCATTGCTCTGAGTAGGTTTCTTGAGCCCTTCGTTTGTAAGGTCATGGAAAAGAACACCCAATAGCTGCTCTATGTTGACCGAATCGTAGCTAACTTGCTGTTTATCAATAGATTCGGTAAGCAGATCCTTCTGTTGGGTTTCTTTATAAGAGATTTTCTCGAATTCGAAGGAAGACGATCTCATGATGCTATTCAAGGTGGCAAATGCGAATATCATGAGGAACAAACAAGAAACAATCTTCATGAACTTGGAACTTGGGATGAGCCTATTGATAAAGTAACGTGGGCTTTTAGGCAGGTGCTTAATAATGCTTTTCTTGAAGTTGACATAGTGTTTTGATTTCAATGCAATGACACCGATGAGTTCCATCGCCATATTTATGATATGACGATGGAGACAATTAATAGATAGAATAAATGAATAGAATATGATTAAGACGAGAAAGGTATAAGAACAAGAATAAGTATAATTAAAAAGAATATTTTGAGAAAGAGAGTAGAGGAGCTAGTCACAAGAAAAACAGAGTTCTAGCGACTGCAGAATCTAGCAGCGGTATGGTTTCCACCAACAAGTGAGAAATGGTTAATCGACAAAGTAGACCACATTCTAATCAACTCTCTCAATCGCTGTATCTCCATTATTTTTTTTATCAAGATCGATAATTTGTAACTAGCGCCAATTTATTAACATCATATCATGAATCTGTGATTACGATGATTTTTGTGACAACATAATCTTATTGGTGTTGTCTCTTTATCATCTAATCACAGATGCATGAATGGTGAGAGAGCAGATCAGAGCAGTTTTTGTGATCTGTCTTCTCTCTCTTTGTCTAACTCTCTGTAATTATTTGATCTGTTATTTTGTGAAGGGTGTGTGATTTGGTGGAATGAAGAGGGAGAGGTTATATAGATCCACTAGGCTTATTATGGGAGGGTAGATAAAAAAGTACGAGAGGAATTCGTGACTAAAATTATTAAGAGAGCCTAAATTTGCAATTTGTGGGAGAAAAACACGGTTGGAGCAACGACAATGGTGTTGCACCATTCACTAGTTTGTTAATCCATTATTTAATAAATTTAATTCCTTTTTTTTATTTTGATTTTTTCTCCTATAGTGCTTATCAATTTTGATTTTAGTTTAATACAACGATACCATTTTGCTCCATCATATTGTTATGCATATATAAAAGATCAAAGTGTCTTGAAAGTGTGAATGCCCGTTCACAAGAGCGGAGCTAGATAAAATATTAGAAGGGGGCCAAAAATATTTATACAATAAAATAAGAATAAAATAAAATTTTAAAAAAGAACTAAACTGAAATTTACATATAATTTACATGTAAAAAATTAAAATTAGGGGGCCATTGCCCCTCTTTTTATGTATGTAGCTTCGCCCCTGCCCGTCCATCATGAGCATCAGGAAACTGTACTGTCCTCTGAATAATTAAGATAAGTGTTTTATTTTCTTAATAAATAGTCCAGGCTCAACTTAATAAATTGTATGTGATTAAAAGTTTATTTTACAAAAATTGTGAATAATCTCCATTCGATTGTGTATAATATTATAGTTCTTAAGTTTCAAAATATTAAAATATTAAATTGAAAAATATTAAAATAATGATCTTATTTATAGTTCTTAAGTTTCAAAAGTATTTATTTTCTCTGAAATATTTAGGATGACAACCAAATATAATTTAATTTATTTTTAATATGTATTCAATTTTAATAGCTAATTTTTGTAGCTAATTTTAGTGTACACTAAGTCACCAAACATAGTTGATCCAATAATTAAAAAAATTGGGAATTTTATTGTGTATTATGGTGTCTGCAAAAGTTTGTGACACAATATGCTAATACATTATATTCCAGTAAAAAAAACATACATTTGAAAAAAATGTTAACAATTTTAAACCAATACGGGAAACATATTATATGAATATGATGGTAATGATACAAAGGAATCTTGGATGAATTTGCAAAAGAATGAGAACAAGCGAGTCCATGGTAGTAAATAATTATGTTCTGCCTACAGCTCTGCCACAAAGAAGAGCATTCTTTGGAAGTGGATATTCATCTCTTGGAGATTCCACCGGTGAATATACTCTCATATAGAATTGTTGTCCAAGGTATTGTCGTGCCCAAAATTCACTTCTTATGTTCCACATACCAACGTTGTCTAGTGCCATGTAAATCGCAGTCCATGATCTAGGGTATACCTGAGACAAAAATATTCACCAATAAGCTATAATGTCTCATTTGGATATTAAGAAAAAAAATATATGTTTTTGCTAACTAGAATAACAACCAACCTGTGTTGTGCACCTCGAAACAGCATCGGCGAGGTTGTACTCCTTACGACTATCAGGCGTCCAGATACCACTATCCATTCTGCAGGACAGATTCAGCTTAAACTTTTGGGACGAGTGTCACGACAGAATTTGATAATTTGAAGAAAATGATTGGAATACATACCCTACAACCCAAAATGAGTATCCATCAATGTGCCAACTTTGGACAATATTTTCGTGGTTTTGAAAGATGATCTCAACGAATGCTCGAAAATCGGCGGCCATGACGGAGGTGGCGAGATACATTGGCTTATGTGAGGGAGTATCTGGGATGCTTCCAACTTGGAAGACACCACCAATGTTGAAGTAATCTGCTAGCTTCAATGGAGTATCGCCTGGAACAAAAGACACACTGTTCACTGCATATCTCTGCTTGCCATTAACTTGTGCTGCTGAGCTCTCCAAAATTATTGTCCTGCTAATGTTTATCAAACCATAATGATATGATCCTTGTGGATTTGGCCTTGGTCCACTTGCTGTCAAGTTTGTCCTGTCAATTGCAATAATAATTGAGTAATTAATTTGATCGAATTTGACAAAAAGATAAAAATTAATTTTGTTATATCCAGTTTAATTCTAATTAAATAAGTTTACCTAATTGAACGAGCTTGTTGAATAGACCAATCAAGTTGAGTAGGTGCAGGAGGAAGAGGACCAGAAAGAGGTTGGTTGGAGTTAGAATAGTGAAGGGCGGCGGTTGCTGTGAGGACCTTAGAAGTGAAACGAGTTGAGACAGCAATGTAGTAGTCCTTTGCTGCTTGATCTGCTGTCACCAGCACCGAATAAGATTGTCCCACGTGGACATCTATTGAGCTATATGTGCTCTGCAATGTGTGAGTTCCCTCAACTTCCACCAGTTTCATGCTGTGTCCTTCAATCCTAAAGTTCAGTGTGTTCTGGAGTCCAACATTTGATATCCTAAGCCTATATGTTTTTCCTGTTGTTGTTCATTTCTTAGTCAAATACTGTTATATATAAATAAACATGCTAATACGATTTACAATCTAAATTCTATTTAAGAATCTGCCAATGAATTGCTACGTATTTAAGGCGGAATTTAAACACTCAACACTTGCTTCAGCAGTTGATATATTTATCTATAAAGGCATACCTTGTTCAACGGTGAAAGTTGCTCCAATTGGACGGCCATTGATTAAAACAGCATGAGGGAATGGAAGTTTGTGTCCATAATCAAGAACAGCCTTGAGCCTCTGGAATTCATGCAAATGATGTTAGAAAAGGGAAGAGAAGATTAGAATGTAATGTAGGGGAAATAATGAATGGGTGTTACATTGTTGTCAATGAGGTACCAATCTCCAATGAGAAGAGAGAAATCATCAGCAGGGGGAGGGAATGGGACAGGAATCAAAGGCCTGCTGAGGATCTTGAGGGACCCAAAGCCACCAGCAGCTTTGTGGAAAGCAAGTGATGGGAAATAGAAGAAGCTTCCAATTTGGTCTTTCACTTGAAGGGTGTATGTGTAATTTTTCCCCGGTGGAATTGGGCATGTTGTTCCATATACTCCGTCTTGGTAAGAATTTCTCCTTTCTTGAACACCACTCCTATTATTATTATTAAGTTAACAAATAATCAATTGCATAATTAATATCCAAATGACAAATTTCATTAATAGTTAAAAGTTGTTTAATTAACAAGGTTTGCAACATTTTATACTTGTATTTAAGAATGAATAGAAGAAAAAAAATAAATGCGATATGTTCTTGACCAGTCCAAATCAAATATGGGCCTGCCCCGTGAAGTTTTTAAGCCATTGTGAGTTTGTGACTTTATTAGTGGGCCTAACGGTTAGTGATTTTGGTCCGTGACATGAGTTAAGTGTGTCTAGGTGATGAGTGAGAGAAACAATTATGAAACTCATGTTTTTGTTTTTTTTATATCTTTTCTTTTTTATTTAAAAAAGGTGGTGGTTGCTTCTACTCAATGTTCACTCGGTGAACCCAAGAAAAGTGAAAAAAAAAAGGGGTTTCTTTTTCTTTTTGTTATGGCCTCTTCTTATCTAAACTCATCTTGTGTTGTGCGAATATGTACTCTGGAGAGTCTTCTAAAACATAAAAAATTTACCAAAACACATGTCCCTTAATCTACAATATACATCAAGTAGAATGAACTAAAAGTTACAATGTCCAAAAAAAAAAAAAAAGAAGGAACTAAAAGTTAGAGTTTAGTATCTTTCCATTATCTTTAATCCCAATCATTTTGTATTATTGAAGGAATTTTTCTATATCTTAATTAATACAAAAATCCAATGATATAGAAAAAAGATAAAAAGAGTAATATAGAAGAGAATATAGCGTTTTCCATTATTGAATTGTTTTGTATTGGAAATGATTAGGTGAAGCAAACAAGGTTTAGTTTAGTTGAAGGTGCATTATTGCTTGTGCAGTTGGATTATGGATTAAATTACATTTCCATAACCAAGAAGTATGTTTTTTCTTTTCAATTACTTGATGCCGTGAATGAATAACCAACCTTCTTGTGTTCCCCAAACTAACTTCTTATGTACATTTGTTCGCCAACTAATATAATAAAGGAAAAGTTTTTTTAAAATCTCAAAATAATATCTAGCCATTTTAAATAAAAAAAAATTCCTTTCTTAGTAGCAATTTTATTTGGAAAACAAATGATTATTATTATTATAAGATTATGATATCTTTGTTAATTAAAATCCAATTCCCATACATCATATTATTCAATTATTGAACAATAATGACAATTTTAATTTCCTTTTCAATTGATGTCTCGGAACAAAGAATCAATTCCATCATAATCAATCATTAAATTAGTTCCTATTTTAAGATTTCATTATTTAAACATAGCTTTTAAAACGATATGCAGTTTATAGTACACGTATTAATGTCTGTGTGATTGTGATATATCATATATAGCTAGATTTCAATATCACGCAATGATGAGCAAAAGTGTAAATTAAACACTACCAAGACAAAAAATCAAAGGAAGATTATATGGGAAAAAAGAAAAAGAATATGCAAATTGAATTGGACTTGTAGTGGAAGGACTAATTACTAGTGCAATTTACTATAACCTATTGATTCTTCACTCTTGAAATTAAAAATGCAATGAAAGATGTTACGTGCAAAATATAGATACGGACCATGTTAGAAGAAACGGCTCCGGCAAGTTGTTGTGAACATTGATGATCAAATTGTCATTGGTAACCGAGTAGATTTCAGGCCCTGGAAATTGTCCATTGATCAAAATGCCCTGTAAATTCAAGCACATAATAATGTTTAATCTTTTCATGCATCATGTCATATATATAATTGTTATAACATTAATAAGGTATAAATATATAGAAAGATATATATACAAACCTTTTGTTTAACTCCAAGGGGATAAATGTCACCATAGGTAATGGTCCAATCAAAGAACCTATAAGGGTCTTCCCCAGCAACGTTAATAATGCTGTTCAATAGCAACAACAATATTGAACAAAAGCTGAGAAGGGAAGAGAGTGATAATGGTTCACCCCTGATCATGTTAAAGGCTTTGGAACTTAGCTTGTGTTCTTTAACAAAAAATGTAAGAAAAATAATATATATAGAATGAATGAATGAATGGGAGGTGCAAAAGGGTGAGAAGTGAAGAAAGCGTTAGTTGGTGGTGGTGGCTATAGAAGAGTAATGGCAAACACGGTCTTAAATATATAAGAGTAGATACTAGAGAGGTTGCAAGCTTTGTAGGGAAGCCCAAGATTATTATTATAATCATGAAATGTAATAAGCATGACACGGATTTGGGAAAGGAGTGAGTACGTAGCTGTGAACAATAAGATACATGTGTGAAAGGAAATTAAATTATTAAAACAATTATTAATAGTTGGTATTGATGAGGTGAGTATGTTTAATTAACGCGGTAGGAAATGAGAATGGGAAGAACAGCAGCGGTGACTGCGTGTATATGGTATACTAATTATGTTCTTATGATAATACAGTTTTGCAAGCTGGATCATGGTGTTCTTCGCCGTTGATTTCTCACATTACACACGCTATTTAATATTTATATCTTTCTAATATTTCATTTCATTCCTTTTCAAAAAAAAATTTACCCCTATTGGATTTGATTTTTAATATTCTGTCAATTGTATTTATTCTAGTATTCTTACAGTGTGTGGATTTTTTTTTCTACGATATTTAAGTTTCAATCTCTATCTAAAAGAAGAGTAGAGTTAATAAATAATTTTTGGTCAATTAAAATTTTCCTTTTGACATTACCATTACTAGGTAATTGTTCCAAAAATCATCATCAAAAGGTCACAAAAGAAAAAATATAATTAGCCTTTATTTTATAATTTTAACATATATTTTTAATTTAGAATACAAGATAGATAAATCGTTTTTAGTTATAATGTAAAATCATTGAATTCATATGAAAATGATCTCATCCTCTATTCATTAGCAAAAAATATTTATTGATTTGATGTAATAAGATAAAACAATTATCGTAGAAAAATATTAGAGAGGCAGAAATATTTATTTTTTGGTC
>NC_029787.2:10495976-10501963 GCF_000816755.2 Arachis ipaensis
TTAGTTTTATTTTTTATTTTCATTATTGTAAGCTATTTGTTTAGTCAATTTTTTAAGGTTTATTTGTGGCCTAATATTGTAAGCAAGTTCAAACAGAAAATAATTGTACGCGGAAACAATGATGAGGCTGTCGCTTAATGAACTTTGTTTGTATGATGTTCGGGCGTTGGTGGTGTAACCTCTTGTGATTGGAGTAGGAACTTTAATTTGGGGGGCGAATATAATATCTGGGAAGCTTCTCATATGCATGGGACCTTGCAAATCCCAATCTATTATATGAATATGATTATTTTATATATAGAAAGTTCGATCATTCTTGACTGTTTATACCTTGCGGCTAGGGTAGTGTATTTGACTATTGTTATATTAAAGGGAAAAAAATATTGGAATTTAGTGTGCTTTGTTTTGGTGGTTGATTTAAGTAAACACTATTTGTTGATTTCGCAAATGAGCTAAACTGTTCATCACATGGGTGTATGAGCCGTTTCATGCGCTTCAACATTGACAAATGGCAATTTTGTTGACATATGCTACTACTATTTAATAAGGGGGAAACTCAAGTGCAGTCGACTTCACGTGGAGTTAATACTTGAGAGTCGTTAAATGAATTGACTGATTTGACTAAATTTTCATCTAACGGCTCTCAAATATCAACTTCACGTGAAGTCGACTTCACCTGAGTTTTCACCATTTAATAATGATCAAATTGTCAAGAAGTAAGACATACCAATGTTTATGAAGTGTAATGAATTTCCCCCTTAATTGATTCGTATGAGGTGGAACAAAGACAAACAGGGAAAGAAAAGAAAAATCAAAGATAAGATTGGCGTATAGAAATACATAGAGTACACATGCAAATACACATTGAATTACAAAGATAAAATTACTTTTGTAATCACACTAATTGTTTAAGAGTTTAATTTTAATGTACAAAACAGTATACACAGTGATACAATCACATTTATTCTTTTAGATGATTATTTATACTATCGAAAATAAGATTTTGTAACAGTTTTAATTCTATACAAAAAGAAAAAAAAAGTTATTGAAAATTATAAGACATTGGAAAGTGTATGCATGGTTTTGATTTTGTTCAATTTCACCATGACTGATACAAAATTATAAAACATGTTTATTTAATAATTAATATATTGATAATATTAAATGTTTTCTAAACATCCAATTAAATGTATTTCCAGATTATTATAAAAATTCATAAATTGAGTCGTACAAATCATCTTTACAAAAATAGCACAAAAAAATTAAATCATTAATCTTAGTCATAATGTAAGATTAATTAATATCAAACAAATGCAGTTAATATATTACAATAGTCAGCATAACTTGAAAACATGCCATACATTCTCTTTCTTTTTTGATAGATATAAGTAATAATGATAAGAGATGAAAAACAAATAAACTAACTAAGTCAGAAACATTGGTCCTAAAATTTAAAGCAAAGATCTCTGGAATACATTGAAAAAGAATTACAATATACACAATTCCTGCCATCAACTTTCATAAGGAAAAAGTATTTGTATAAGCAATTCAAAAGAATCCATCACGAACCAGTCATAAAAAGCACTTATTGACGGGGAGTATAAACAAGCAGTTAGTGCATGAGTGTGGAACCTATGGAAGACACAATCTTTTGTCTCCCTTTTTGTATTGATAGATAGCTTCCCGGTATTCTTGATACGAGCCCTATGGAACAAACTGAGAACTGTCATATGCCAATTGGTCCAATTACAAGAGCAACAACTAAGAGAATAAAAGAAGGTTTTGCAAACATGGCTAAATCATGTGTTCAGGAGATGCATCAAGAATTGGGCAAGACAATGATTAACGATTATCAAAAGCCACACGTCTTACTATTTTACAAGATGTATTGAAGACTCTCATTAGTCAAGATGAATTAAAAGAGACATCACTTTCTTAGAATTTATTGTATGTTTATTTTATTTTTGTTATTTGTTTGTTTTAGGCCCAGTTATGATTTGACCCATATTTTATTCTAGTAAACTTATGAGTTAGGGATTTAAATTTAAGAGGTATAAAAACCCTCTAAATCCTGGTAGCCATTTTTTTTTTAATTTTTGATGAATGAAATTTTCTTTGAGTTTCTTTGAGAAACTTGGGTGTGAACAGGTGAGGTAGAGTGATTCCCTTAGAGTGATTCCCTTAATTGTTGCATCAGGAAATCAAATTGAGGTAGAGGAGTCCCTTTCTTTGATCTTCCATCTTATCCTGGGTTACGTTCCGTATCATTTGGTATCAGATTTCAGGTATTAGATTAATTTTCATTAGTCTACGTTCATCCTTTCTGTGTTCTACATAAACTTAAAAAAAAAAAAAAAAAAATTCCAGCCACGCATAGTCACTTTATCCTTCCGTCTGTGTTCATCGTTATTCTTTTTGTCCTTCCCTTGAGTACCCAAAAAAAAAAATTTCCAGCCACGGATAGTCACTTTATCCTTCCGTCTGTGTTCATCGTTATTCTTTTTGTCATTCCCTTGAGTACCAAAAAAACAAAGAGTATATACTTGAGAGTACATACTTTAAAGTTTACACAGTAGCACTCAAGCAAAAAACAAAAAACAAAAAACAAAAAACAAAACAAAACAAAAAAAAAACAAAACAAAGCAACAATCTCAAAAAAAAAAAATCATTACGTACGTTATTATTATTATTCTTATTCTTATTATTTTTATTTTTTTTTAATTATTATTATTCTGATCTTTTGTCTTTTGTGTCTTTGTCCCTTTTATTATTCTATCCATCTTTTCCTCTTATCGTTGCGTCGGATTTTCTCTATCTTTTATTTTTATTTGCTTTCTAAAGTGTAACAGTCAAAGAGATTCAAGAGTGGTAAAAAGCAAGAGTGGTAAGTTCAATAGAGGGTAAAAACCAATTTTGAGAATAAACACGAGTGTCCATCTTTGAGTGAAACACGTGAGCGAGTGCTTGTGAGGTTCTTTTATAATATTTTTGTTACAGGTTCATTGTTATGGCAGATTGCAAAAGAGAGAGATTTAAAGAGTGCTTTCATAAGCAAGAAAGCTTTGTTTATGGTTCGGTTTAGGAATACTTTATTCTCTGACACTGACCTTAACCCAAATTTGCCAAATAGCTTTGTCTCTTTGTTGCAGGCATTTGCCGATGTCTTCCCTACTGACGTACCACGTGGTTTGCCTCAATTACGTGGGATTGAGCACCAAATTTATTTTATTCCTGGTGCTAGTATTCCTAATAGACCAGCCTATAGGAGTAATCCTGAAGAGACAAAGGAACTTCAAAGGCAAGTAGAGGAGTTATTAGCCAAAGGTCATATCCGGGAGAGTATGAGTCCATGTGCTGTACCAGTTTTGAAAGTTTTATGGGGTAAATTAGGCACAAAATTATTATACTCTACTACTTGTCATCCTCAAACTGATGGTCAAACTGAAGTAGTAAATAGAACATTAGGGACCTTATTACGTGCTGTTGTTGGTAAGAATTTGAAAACTTGGGAAGATTGTTTACCTTTTATTGAGTTTGCTTATAATAGAACTACTCATTCTTCTACTGGGTTTTCTCCTTTTGAACTTGTTTATGGTTTTAATCCTTTAACTGTTTTGGACTTATTACCTTTGCCTTTGAGTGATATTGTTAGCTTGGATGCAGAAGGTAAAGCTGAAAAGGTTAAAGCAATGCACTTGAAAGCACGTGAATCGCTTGAACAGAAAAATAAGTTGATAGCCCAACGGGTGAATAAAGGTCGAAGACAACTTATCTTTGAACCTGGTGACTGGGTATGGGTTCATTTGAGAAAAGAGAGATTTCCTACTCAAAGAAAATCCAAGTTAGACCCTAGGGGTGATGGTCCATTTCAAGTGCTCGAAAGGGTCAATGACAATGCTTACAAGATTGACCTTCCAGGTGCGTATAATGTATCAGCTACTTTTAATGTCTCTGACCTATCTCCTTTTGCTTGTGATGCAGATTCGAGGACGAATCTTTTTCAGGAGGGAGGGAATGATACGAGCCCTATGGAACAAATTGAGAACTGTCATATGCCAATTGGTCCAATTACAAGAGCAACAACTAAGAGAATAAAAGAAGGTTTTGCAAACATGGCTAAATCATGTGTTCAGGAGATGCATCAAGAATTGGGCAAGACAATGATTAACGATTATCAAAAGCCACACGTCTTACTATTTTACAAGATGCATTGAAGACTCTCATTAGTCAAGATGAATTAAAAGAGACATCACTTTCTTAGAATTTATTCTATGTTTATTTTATTTTTGTTATTTGTTTGTTTTAGGCCCAATTATGATTTGGCCCATATTTTATTCTAGTGAACTTATGAGTTAGGGATTTAAATTTAAGAGGTATAAAAACCCTCTAAACCCTAGTAGCCATTTTTTTTTTAATTTTTTATGAATGAAATTTTCTTTGAGTTTCTTTGAGAAACTTGGGTGTGAACAGGTGAGATAGAGTGATTCCCTTAATTGTTGCATCAGGAAATCAAATTGAGGTAGAGAAGTCCCTTTCTTTGATCTTCCATCTTATCCTGTGTTACGTTCCGTATCAATTCTTGTTTGGCGCATTTAGTTACCAAAAATTGTAAATGGTAAATGTAAGAGGTGAAAGAGCTAAATGTAAGTGATACATAATATTAGGCAAATTGAAATCAAAGCTAACAAGAATTTTACCAGGTCCTTCTGATTTGAATATGACGCCATATCACAATGCAGAAACTTTTTCGAATAATTCAACCCCAAGAGAGCAATGCTATCTATTTTGATATGGCATAGCAACTCTCAATTGTGCAACTCCATTGCCATGTTGAACTCTCTAGTTTACACAAAAACCGCTCTCTAATTTACGATCCTGTTTGTGTAGAACATCAATAAAATTTTTAGCAGAACAAAGGCCACTGATAAGAGGTCTGTAGGTATGTGTCCGGAACAAGGCCTTTTAGAAGCATATCATCAAGTAATTCAAAGGCCTTGTCAATTTTACCATTCCTACAATACCCTTCAATCATAACATTATATGTTACCTCATTTGGGGTGATCTTCTTTTCCACCATTTCAACAAAAAGTTTGGATGCTTCAGCCATATTATTTGCACTGCAAAACCCAGAAATAAGCGCAGTGTAAGGTATACACATTTGGGGCAATTCCTTTTGCAATCATCATATCATACAGTTGGAATGCTTTTCGTAGCTGTAGATCTTTGCAATATCTACTAATCAATCAGCCCTATTAATTAATGCATTACAAACAAACAAATTTGGTAGAAAATAATTGTACAAATTTGGTATACTAATTATGTTCTTAAGATAATACAGTTTGTTGTCTGCATTTTGCAAGCTGGTCGCGCAGGTAGTAATGAGTGTAAGATTTTTTTTTCATAGTATCTTTTAGTTTAACATATTGAACTATTAAAGACTATTTTATCACAATTTTAAATTTTATTTAAAATTTTATTAATTAACAAGAGAGATTCGAACCCCCAACACTTGTTTAAGCGAACGAGTGAACTGTCTATTCCACCAACTCAAGTTCGATGTTTATAACGTTCTTTGTAAGGACACTAACATGGAAAGTGGGCCCATATTTTCCATTAGGATAGGGCTTTGGGTGAGGTTGTGGACCCTCCTTCGATTCTCAACGTTTGATTATTGGGCTCACAAGTCAACAAAATTAGCCCACAGTGAATGGTTTTCAGAATTCTTTATGAAGCAAAGGCTTATACTAGTCCTTGCCTCCTTGGGTACCAAAATCGAGGGCCTAGTACACTAGTACTAGCCTCCGCTTTTGGATCACATGGAAGCCAGACATGGATTAAATATGTGATCCCTTGAAAACTGAAATATGCAGGTGACATGAATTTTGTTTTACAATATTTTTTAATTTGGTTATATTTTTATATCTTTTTATTTTAAAATGAAGTGTTATTAAATAGAAAATAATGTGATATTAATTTTCGCCATATTT
>NC_029787.2:10502982-10523776 GCF_000816755.2 Arachis ipaensis
ATTTGTAAAAAACAAAAAATTTAAACTTTGAATTTTTGTATTTTATTGCATAAATTTTTAAATAGTTATTTAAATATTTTTAAAAAATTTCAAATAAAAAATAAATATTTTGCTAAATACAAAATTCATTTATCATTAATTAAAAAATCATATTTTTTCATATTTTTTCACATTTTAGAATATTTTTATCATTGATAAATTTAAAAAGTATTTGTAACAGTAATTTAATAATTCAAATTGAGGGTGCTTTTGGTAGGGCAGGGTGAAATTTTAGGACCGCCTCACTAGGTGGGGCGGGGGCAGACCAGTCCGTCAAAATGTGGGCTTTTGATAGGACGGGACGGGCTTCTCCGCTTGTCACCCCTAGTAATCATCTAAAAACCCACTGGTTTATCAGACTGAAGGCTAATCCACACATAAACGTTGTTTTCACTGTTCTCACATGAGTATTGGTATTTATCATCCACCTGAAACCAACACAAATAACTACACAACAAAACAAATCATTTACACATTCACGGATCCTCTTTTCTTCCAAATTGAGGGTTGCTTGGTTTCGTTATTTTTATTTTAGTAAGTAAATATTAATTTTATTATAAAATTAACTAATAAGATCTATTCAAATATTTAAATTAAAATGATAGAATAATATAAAAAAATTATTTAAGTTGATATCTATTTTAATAATTTTTTATCTAAAAGTGATTTTGAATAGTGTAATCCAAACAATATTTATTTTATTATAATCTATTTTGATACAAAATTGTCAAACATAAATCACTTTAATACAAACTTACGTTTTATCAAAAACAAGTTTGCAAAATTAATTTTTGCAAACAAGTGGTATCAGAGCCGATGGTGGCCCAACAAATGTTATATAATATTAGTGCTTTTCATTATTATTATTATTATTGTTGTTGTAACATTTTTTTCTAATGCACTATACTTATTTCATTTAAAAAAAGGCTTAAAAAGAAGCAACAGCAGGACAGCATAATCTTTCGATTTTACAGTCAAGCTTAATGAATAAAGCTAGCAACAGGTGAATTAATAATGAACAAAATTAATTAATTTGCTAAATTTTATTTTTATTAAAAAGGAAGCTAACCTCCCATTCTTAACGCACCTGCTATATTTTATATAAGTCATGGTGTGAAATTAAATAGAAAAATAAACATATGAAAAATATTGTATCAAATTTTTGTACTAATTTTGGACTAACAATCTTTCTAACACTCTTCCTCGTTGAGGAGGTGGAAAGTAATATGGTGATAGTGAAAAATCGTAAGACCAGACTTTGACTTTTTTGGAGAGCTAATAATAATTATCATTGAATAAAAAAATAAATTATTAATTGTTGTAATTATTTTTATTGTGAGAAATTAAAGTGAGAGAGAAACCTGGTTAATAGCATCTGACTAGAGAGACAAGGGATGATTGGAGATTGAAGTAGAGTTAAGGTAGACAAAAACAGGTTCGAATACCTTTTTATAAGTGTCGCCTTGTTGAAAAGACATGATTACTTCTTTGCCGGCATAGTGAGTGCTGACAAACATGAAAAGAGTGAGGGGGTTAACATGAGAAATGAGGTCTTGCTTGATGGGGCCACCATTGTCGAACTCATTAGAAGGAGTAATCATCCAGAAACCCACAAGTTCATCATGCTGAAGGCTAATCCATCCATGAACGTTGTTTTCACTGTTCTCACATGAGTATTGGTATTTGTCATCCACCTGAAACCAACAAAAATAATTACACAACAAAACAAATCATTTATACATTCATGGGTCCTTTTTAAGTACCTCTCCTCCAAATTGAGGGTTGCTTGATTTCGTTAAGAGAAGGGCTTCAGAGTAAGCCAGGATTTGTCCTATTTTTCTGTCTCTCATTGTTGGTATGGTTCTTTATCTTGTACTAAATAGAGCCATATAGCTGAACCTATCTTTTAGAAGCTTATAAACAAATTTAATTTGAATAACCTCAGAGCCCAACAAGTGGTATCAGAGCCGATGATGACTCAACAGATGCTATATAATATTAGTGCTTTCACTTTTATTATTATTATTATTATTGTTGTTATTGTTGTTGTTGTTGTTGTTGTTGTAGCATTTTTTTTCTAATGTATTGTACTCATTTCATTTTAGAAAAGGCTTAAGGGGGAGCAATATCATGCAGATAGCATCATCTTTCGATTTTACATTCAAACATAATGAAAAAACCCAGCAATAGATAAATTAATAATGAACTAAATTAATTAATTTGTTAAGTTTTATTTTTGTCAAAAAGAAAGCTAAAAAGTACTTAACTAATTGATGTTTTGACTTTAACATAACTAGGTTTGAATTTTACTTGTTTTTAGTTGGTGATTGACAACGACATGATTTCAGTGACTTTGTCAACACTCGAGGGCTATGTGTGTTTATATGAGAATTTTATTATAAAATTAACTAATAAGATCTATTCTAATATTTAAATTAAAATGATAGGATAATATAAAAAAAATTATTTAAGTTGATGTCTATTTTAATAATTTTTTATCTAAAAATAATTTTGAATAGTGTAATCCAAATAACATTTATTTTATTATAATCCATTTTGATACAAAAATTGCCAAACACACTTTAATATAAACTTACTTTTTATCAAAATCAAGTATACAAAATCAATCTTTACAAACAAGTGGTATCAGAGCCGATGGTGGCCCAACAAATGCTATATAATATTACTGCTTTTATTATTATTATTATTATTGTTGTTGTTGTTGTTGTTGTTGTTGTTGTTGTTGTTGTTGTTGTTGTTGTTGTTGTTGTTGTTGTTGTTGTAACATTTTTTTTAATGCACTATACTCATTTTATTTTAGAAAAGGTTTAAAGGATAGCAACAACATGCAGGCAGCATCATCTTTCGATTTTGCAGTCAAGCTTAATGAAGAAAGCCAGCAGCATGTGAATTAATAATGAACTAAATTAATTAATTTGCTAAGTTTTATTTTTATTAGAAAAGAAGTTAAAAAGTACTTAATTAATTTATGTTTTGACTTTAACATAACTGGGTTTAAATTTTACTTGTTTTCAGTTAGTGGTCGACAATGGCATCATTTCAGTGACTTTGTCAATATCGAAGGGCTATGTGTATTTATACGAGCTCTCTTTTTCTACTAATTATTATTTTTATTTTTTGTTAACTTTTTGTTTGATATTAATCAGAAAATAAATATTAATTTTATTATAAAATTATCTAAAAATATCTATTCAAATATCTAAATTAAAATAATAGGATAATATAAAAAATGATGTAAGTTGATGTCTATTTTAATATTTTTTTATTTTAAAAACGATTTTAAATAGTGTAATCCAAACAACATTTATTTTATTATAGTCTATTTTGATACAAAAATTGCCAAACATAAATAACTTTAATACAAACTTACTTTTTTATCAAAATCAAGTTTGTAAAATCAATTTTATGCAAACAAATTGTATCAGAGTCGATGGTGATCCAACAAATGCTATATAATATTAATGCTTTTACTTTTATTGTTGTTGTTGTTGTTGTTGTTGTAACTTTTTTTTCTAATGTACTGTACTCGTTTCATTTCAGAAAAAATTTAAGTGGGAGCAATAACATGCAGGCAGCATCATCTTCCGATTTTTCAGACAAGCTTAATGAAAAAAGCCAGCTGCTGGTGAATTAATAATGAACTAAATTAATTAATTTGCTAAGTTTTATTTTTGTCAGAAAAGAAGATATCTCCCACCCTTAACGCACCTGCTACATTTTATATAAGTCTTGGTGTGAAATTAAATAGGAAAATAAACATATGAAAAATAAAAACTGTTACTCGTTGATCAGGTGGCAAGTAATTTGGTAAAAGTGAAAAACCGTAAGGCCAGACTTTGACTTTTTTGGAGAGCTAATAATAATTACCAAAGAATAGAAAAACAAATTATTAATTATTGTAATTAATTTCATTGTGAGAAATTAAAGTAAGAGAGAAACTGTTAATAGCATCTGACCAGAGAGATAAGGGAAGATCGGAGATTGAAGCAGAGTTAAGGTAGACAAAAACAGGTCACAAACGGAGCGGCAATCGGAGCTCTAGATCAAAAGTTATGGTGGTTTGAAGATCAAGTGAGAGAAAGAACTTGAGAGAGTGTTCTTCCCTCCATAGCCTCCATTTTCAGCGTGTTTAGTGTGTTGTGAGGAGAGAGAGTGCTGAAAACTAGGGTTTTGGTTTAGTTTAGTTGGGCCAAGGGCCCACTTTGGGTCCGGTTGGACCGGTTTGGCCCGTTTGGTCCAATCTTGGTCCGATTTCTATAAAATTGGTATCGAAATTCTCGTCTCAATCTCCTCTATCACATTTAGCCATAAAAATAACATTTTTGGCTTTCTAGAATAAATTCTCATTTATGGGTTAATTAGCCGTTAATTAACTGGGTCTTACAAGTATTGGTATTTGTCATCCACCTGAAACCAACACAAATAATTACACAACAAAATAAATCATTTACACATTCATGGGTCTTTTTTAAGTACCACTCCTCCAAATTGAGGGTCGCTTGGTTTCGTTAAGAGAACGACTCCAGGGTGAGCCAGGATTTATCTCTTTTTCTATCTTTTATTGTTGGCATGGTTCTTTGTCTTGTACTAGATAGAGCCATATAGTTGAACTTATCTTTCAGAAACTTATAAACAAATCTAATTTGAACAACTTTAAAGCCCAACAAGTGGTATCAGAGCTGATGGTGGCCAACAAATAGCTATATAATATTAGTACTTTTATTTTTATTATTATTGTTGTTGTAACATTTTTTTCTAATGCATTGTACTCATTTCATTTCAAAAAAGGCTTAAGGAGAGCAACGACATCTTCCGATTTTGCAATCAAGCTTAATGAAGAAAGCCAGCAGCAGGTGAATTAATAATGAACTAAATTAATTAATTTGCTAAATTTTATTTTTGTCAGAAAAGAAGCTAAAAAGTACTTAATTAATTGATGTTTTGACATTAACATAACTAGGTCTGAATTTTACTTGTTTTCAGTTGGTGGTTGACAACGGCATCATTTCAGTGACTTTGTCAATACCGGAGAGCTATGTGTGTAACATAAAAAAAATTATTTAAGTTGATGTCTATTTTAATAAATTTTTATCTAAAAATAATTTTGAATAGTATAATTCAAACAACATTTATTTTATTATAATCAATTTTGATACAAAAACGGCCAAACATAAATCACTTTAATACAAATCTTTTTTTTTTTATCAAAATCAAGTTTGTAAAATCAATTTTATGCAAATAAGTAGTATCAGATTCGAACAAGTGGTATCAGAGCCGATGGTGACCCGACAAATGCTATATAATATTAGTGCTTTCACTTTTATTATTATTATTGTTGTAACATTTTTTTCTAATGCACTGTATGCATTTCATTTTAGAAAAGACTAAAGAGGGAGCAACAGCATGGAGGCAGCATAATATTTCGATTTTGTAGTCAAACTTAATGAAGAAAGCCAGCTGCAGGTGAATTAATAATAAACTAAATTAAATAATTTGCTAAGTATTATTTTTATCCGAAAGGAAGCTAATCTCCCACCCTTAACGCACCTGCTACATTTTATATAAGTCATGGTGTGAAATTAAATAGAAAAATAAACATATGAAAAATATTGTATCAAATTATTGTACCAATTTTAGACTAACAATCTTCCTAACACTATTCTTCGTTGATCAGGTGGAAAGTAATCTGGTGACAGTAAAAAATCGTAAGGTCAGGCTTTGATTTTATTGGAGAACTAATAATAATTACCAAAGAATAAAAAAATCAATTATTAATTATCGTAATTATTTTCATTATGAGAAATTAAAGTAAGAGAGAAACCTGGTAAATAGCATCTGACCAAAGAGACAAGGGATGATCGAAGATTGAAGCAGAGTTAAGGTAGACAAAAACAGGTCCGAAAACCTTTTTATAAGTGTCGCCTTGTTGGAAAGACATGGTTACTTCTTTGCCGACATATTGAGTGCTGACAAACATGAAAAGAGTGAAGGGGCCAACGTGAGAAGTGAGGTCTAGCTTGATGGGGTCACCATCGCGGAACTCATTGGAAGGAGTAATCATCCAAAAACCCACGGATTTATCAGGCTGAAGGCTAATTCATCCATGAACATTGTTTTCACTGTTCTCACTTGAGTATTGGTATTTGTCATCCACTTGAAACCAACACAAATAATTACACAACACAATAAATCATTTACATTTTCACGGGTCTTTTTTAAGTACCTCTCCTCCAAATTGAGGGTTGCTTGGTTTCGTTAAGAGAATGACTTAAGGATGAGCCATGATTTATTCTATTTTTCTATCTCTTATTGTTGGCATGATTCTTTGTCTTGTACTAGATAGAGCCATATAGGTGAACTTATCTTTCAGGAGCTTATAAACAAATCTAATTTAAATAACTTCAAAGCCCAACAAATGATATCAGAGCTGATGATGGCCCAACAAATAGCTATATAATATTAGTGCTTTCACTTTTATTATTATTGTTGTTCTAACATTTTTTTCTAATGCATTGTACTCATTTCATTTCAAAAAGGGCTTAAGGGAGCAACGACAATCAGATAGTATCATCTTCCGATTTTGTAGTCAAGCATAATGAAAAAAATCAGCAATAGGTGAATTAATAAAGAACTAAATTAATTAATTTGTTAAGTTTTATTTTTATCAAGAAAGAAGCTAAAAAGTACTTAATTAATTGATGTTTTGACATTAACATAACTAGGTTTGAATTTTACTTGTTTTCAGTTGATGGTTGACAACAACATTATTTCAGTGACTTTGTCAATACCGGAGGGCTATATGTGTTTATATGAACTCTCTTTTTCTATTATTTATTATTTTTATTTTTTGTTAACTGTTTATTTGATATCATACGCTTTTTTAATTGTGATTTTTGTATATTATTTTTGTTATTATCTTTTTATAATATGATTTCTTGATCCTATTAGGAAAACTAAATTAAATAAAAAATTTATATTTCTTTAGTTTTATTTAAAAATATTTTTTGTCTATTTTTATAGGTTATTTTTATTTTAATAAGTAAATATTAATTTTATTATAAAATTAACTAATAAGATCTATTCAAATATCTAAATTAAAATGATAGGATAACATAAAAAAATTATTTAAGTTGATGTCTATCTTAATAAATTTTTATCTAAAAGTAATTTTGAATAGTATAATGCAAACAACATTTATTTTATTATAATCCATTTTGATACAAAAATTGTCAAACATAAATCACTTTAATATAAACTTTTTTTTTATCAAAATCAAGTTTGTAAAATCAATTTTATACAAACAAGTAGTATCAAAGTCGAACAAGTGGTATCAGAACCGATGGTGACCCTACAAATGCTATATAATATTAGTGCTTTCACTTTTATTATTATTGTTGTAACATTTTTTTTCTAATGCACTGTATGCATTTCATTTTAGAAAAGGCTAAAGGGGGAGCAACAACATGCAGACAGCATAATCTTCCGATTTTGCAGTCAAGCTTAATGAAAAAAGCCAGCAGCAGGTGAAGTAATAATGAACTATATTAAATAATTTGCTAAGTATTATTTTTATCAGAAAAGAAGCTAATCTCCCACCCTTAACACACCTGCTACATTTTATATAAGTCATGGTGTGAAATTAAATAGAAAAATAAACATATAAAAAATATTGTATCAAATTGTTGTACCAATTTTAGACTAACAATCTTCCTAACACTATTCCTCGTTGATCAGGTGGAAAGTAATCTGGTTATAATGGAAAATCGTAAGGCCAGTCTTTGACTTTATTGGAGAACTAATAATAATTACCAAAGAATAAAAAAACTAATTATTAATTATCGTAATTATTTTCCTGGTAAGAAATTAAAGTAAGAGAGAAACCTGGTTAATAGCATATGACCAAAGAAACAAGGGATGATCGGAGATTGAAGCAGAGTTAAAGTAGACAAAAACAGGTCCAAAAACCTTTTTATAAGTGTCACCTTATTGGAAAGACATTGTTACTTCTTTGCCGGCATAGTGAGTGCTGACAAACATGAAAAGAGTGAGGGGGTTAAAGTGAGAAATGAGGTCTTGCTTGATGGGGCTACCATTGCGGAACTCATTGGAAGGAGTAATCATCTAGAAATCCAGGGTTCATCAGGCTGAAGGCTAATCCATCCATGAATGTTGCTTTTAGTGTTCTCACATGAGTATTGATATTTGTCATCCACCTGAAACCAATACAAATAATTACACAACAAAACAAATTATTTACACATTTACGGGTCTTTTTTAAATACCTCTCCTCCAAAATGAGGATTGCTTGGTTTCGTTAAGAGAACGACTTAAGGGTGAGCCAGAATTTATCCCATTTTTCTATCTCTTATTGTTGGCATGGTTCTTTATCTTGTACTAGATAGAGCCATATAGCTGAACTTATCTTTCAGGAGGTTATAAACAAATCTAATTTAAACAATTTCAAAGCCCAACAAGTGGTATCAGAACCAATGGTGGCCCAACAAATAGCTATATAATATTAGTGCTTTCACTTTTATTATTATTGTTGTTCTAACATTTTTTTTCTAATGCATTGTACTCATTTCATTTCAAAAAAGGCTTAAGAAGAGCAACGACATGCAGATAATATCTTCTTCCGATTTTGTAGTCAAGCATAATGAAAAAAACCAGCAATAGGTGAATTAATAATGAACTAAATTAATTAATTTGTTAAGTTTTATTTTTGTCAGAAAAGAAGCTAAAAAGTACTTAATTAATTGATGTTTTGACATTAACATAACTAGGTTTGAATTTTACTTGTTTTCAGTTGGTGGTTGACAACGGCATCATTTCGGTGACTTTGTCAATATCGGAAGGGTAGGTGTGTTTATATAAGCTTTCTTTTTCTATTATTTATTATTTTTATTTTTTGTTAACTGTTTATTTGATATCATACGCTTTTTTAATTGTGATTTTTGTATATTATTTTTGTTATTATCTTTTTATAATATGATTTCTTGATCCTATTAAAAAAACTAAATTAAATAAAAAATTTATATTTCTTTAGTTTTATTTAAAAATATATTTTATCTATTTTTATATGTTATTTTTATTTTAGTAATTAAATATTAGTTTTATTATAAAATTAACTAATAAGTTCTGTTCAAATATCTAAATTAAAATGATAGGATAACATAAAAAAATTATTTAAGTTGATGTCTATTTTAATAAATTTTTATCTAAAAGTAATTTTGAAATGTATAATGCAAACAACATTTATTTTATTATAATCCATTTTGGTACAAAAATTGCCAAACATAAATCACTTTAATACAAACTTTTTTTTAATCAAAATCAAGTTTGCAAAATCAATTTTATGAAAACAAGTAGTATCAGAGTCGAACAAGTGGTATCAGAACCGATGGTGACTCTACAAATGCTATATAATATTAGTGCTTTCACTTTTATTATTATTGTTGTAACCTTTTTTTTTTCTAATGCACTATATGCATTTCATTTTAGAAAAGGCTAAAGGGGGAGCAATACACATACAGGTAGCATAATCTTCCGATTTTGCACTCAAGCTTAATGAAACCTAGGAGTAAGAAACGTCCTAGGATACGCCGCCGGTTCCTACAGTGGTCTCCATCATATCTTCCCGTTCACAAGAACGAAAGCGGACGATGTATACTGCACCCACCTGAAAAGCTGCTTTTTCCTTTGAATCACGCTGTTGCTAACCCTAGCCACGGCAGTGGCGGTATACGTGAAAGAGAAACCACTCTCGCCGCAGAAATTAACGGCGGCGGCAGACGCCGAGATTAAAGGCAAATCAGAACGCATGGATAAGCATTAATACATTATGGTAACAAAATGTATATTTAATTATTCTGTGAGAACTAAAACTAAATATATTTTGTTATTTCTATATTTAATAGGCTTTATCAAATATAGAAATAAAATAACATTTTCCTAATTTCTAACTAATTATTCTATAAAAGTGTAGATCATTTTTTAAATAATCTAACCTTGTTTATGTTATTTTTAACTAGAATTAATTTGACTAAAGGATCTTAAATTAATTAAAATATCCTTCTCCCTCCCTCTTTTATTATAAAAACTCTCACATCCCTTCCCTTGAACTCCACACCGTAACACTCAACTCACAAACACACACACACATACACACACTACTTGAATTGAAAGTTTCAAACACACGTAACACACAATTCACAAACACACACACAGTACTTGAATTAAAACTCTTTCAAACACACAATGGAGTTCCTTTCTCTTAACGTAGAGAACCAGTCCGCACTACTATCGAAACCGAGTCTTTTACGTCAGATCATTGTTGTGGCGTCTATCGCCGTAGGTGTTCAGTTTGGATGGGCATTACAGCTATCCTTGTTGACACCCTACGTCCACCTCCTTGGTATCCCACACGCTTCCGCAGCTTACATCTTATTTTGCGGACCAATAAGTGGGATGCTCGTGCAGCCCAAAGTAGGCTACTAAAGTGACCGCTGCACGTCGCGGTTTGGACGACGGCAGCCTTTCATTGCTGTCGGTGCCTTAGCGGTCGCCATTGTGGTGCTACTTATAGGCTACGCTGCTGACATGGGACAGATGTTTGGTGACTCGCTCGAGAAGAAGGCCCGCCCGCGCGCCATAGCCATCTTCATGGCCGGGTTCTGGATCCTCGACGTTGCGAACAACATGCTTCAAGCTCCATGTCGGGCACTCCTCGCCAACCTCGCCGCTGGTGACCAACGGAAAATGCGGACGGCCAACGCTGGCTTCTCATTCTTCGTGGGGTGGGAAACGTCCTAGGATACGCCGCCGGTTCCTACAGCGGTCTCCATCACATCTTCCCGTTCACAAGAACGAAATCGGGCGATGTATACTGCGCCCACCTGAAAAGCTGCTTCTTCCTTTTAATCACGCTGTTGCTAACCCTGGCCACGGCGGTGGCGGTTACGTGAAAGTGAAACCACTCTCGCCGCAGAAATCAACGGCGGCGGCTGACGCCGAGATTAAAGGCAAATCAGAATGCATGGATAAGCATTAATGCATTATAGTAACAAGATGTATATTTAATTATTCTGTGAGAACTAAAACTAAATATATTTTGTTATTTCTATATTTAATAGTCTTTATCAAATATAGAAATAAAATAACATTTTTCTAATTTCTAACTAATTATTCTATAAAAGTGTAGATCATTTTTTAAATAATCTAACCTTGTTTATGTTATTTATAACTCAAATTAATTTGTCTAAATGATCTTAAATTAAATAACATACCCTCTCCCTCCCTCTTCTATTATAAAAACTCTCACACCCCTTCCCCTGAACTCCACACCATAACACACAATTCACAAACACACACACACACTACTTGAATTGAAAGTTTCAAACACACGTCACACACAATTCACAAACACACAATGGAGTTCCTTTCTCTCATCGTAGAGAACCAGTCCGCACTACCACCGAAGCCAAGTCTTCTACGTCAGATCATCGTCGTGGTGTCTATCGCCGTCTGTGTTTAGTTTGGATGGGCTTTACAGCTATCCTTGCTGACACGCTACGTCCACCTCCTTGGTATCCCACACGGTTCCGCAACTTACATCTTATTTTACGGACCAACAAGTGGGATACTCGTGCAGCCCATAGTAGGCTACTATAGTGACCGTAGCACGTCGCGGTTTGGACGACGACGGCCTTTCATTGCTGTCGGTGCCTTAGCGGTCGCCGTTGTGGTGCTACTTATAGGCTAAGCTGCTGACATGGGACACATGTTTGGTGACTCGCTCGAGAAGAAGGCCCGCCCGTGCGCCATTGCCATCTTCGTGGTTGGGTTCTGGATCCTCGACGCTGCGAACAACATGCTTCAAACTCCATGCCAGGCACTCCTTGCGAACCTCGCCACTGGAGACCAATGAAAAATGCGGACAGCCAATGCTGGCTTCTCGTTCTTCGTGGGAGTTGGAAACGTCCTAGAATACGCCGCCGGTTCCTACAGCGGTCTCCATCACATCTTCCCGTTCACAAAAACGAAAGCGGGCGATGTATACTGCGCCCATCTGAAAAGCTGCTTCTTCCTTTCAATCACACTGTTGCTAACCCTAGCCACGGCAGCGGCGGTATACGTGAAAGAGAAACCACTTTCGCCGTAGAAATCAACGGCAGCAGCGAATACCGAGATTAAAGAAAAATCAGAACGCATGGATAAGCATTAATGCATTATGGTAACAAAATATATATTTAATTATTCTGTGAGAACTAAAACTAAATATATTTTGTTATTTCTATATTTAATAGGCTTTATCAAATATAGAAATAAAATAACATTTTCCTAATTTCTAACTAATTATTCTATAAAAGTGTAGATCATTTTTTAAATAATCTAACATTGTTTATGTTATTTATAACTCAAATTAATTTGTCTAAATGATCTTAAATTAAATAACATACCCTTGAAGGGCCAGCTTATCTCTAGTATATATTACATGATCATACTTGTATATATTACATTATCAGGTTTCAAACCATGATCCTGCATCTGTTTTAAGAGACCAAATAGTGTTTTCCTATCTAGTTGCTTCAGTGAACCGTGGATGAGAACAGCATGGCAAACCAAATCTAAATTGATTCCTCTTTGAATCATCTCAGAAGCAGCACTCAACGCCTCCACCAATCTACCTTCCCGGCAATAACCATGTAGAAGTGCGCTATAGCACATCTCGTTTAATTTACGGTCCTGTTTGTGTAGAACATCAACAAAATTTTTAGCATCTGAAACCCTGCCAGCAGAACAAAGGCCACTGATAAGAGGTCTGTAGGTATATGTGTCCGGAACAGGGCCTTTCTGAAGCATCTCATCAAGTAATTCAAACGCCTTGTCAATTTTACCACTCCTACAATACCCTTCAATCATAACATTATATGTTACCTCATTTGGGGTGATTTTCTTTTCCACCATTTCAACAAAAAGTTTGGATGCTTCAGCCATATTATTTGCACTGCAAAACCCAGAAATAAGCGCAGTGAAGGTATACACATTTGGGGCATACAGTTGGAATGCTTTTCGTAGTTGTAGATCTTTGCAATATGTACTAATCAACGGCGTAAAGGTTGTCACAGTAGGCTTCAAACCTTTATTGATCATCCGAGCGAACAAAGACTCGGCGGCACTCAAATGACCAAACATGCATTGGCCATTTATCATGGAGTTGTATGCATATACAGTTTCTGCTATGCCAGCCTCTATCATTCTATCAAACCTTCCCCTTCTGCAAAAGGAATCAATCAGAATAGAATAAGTAATATCGTTGGGATGCAAGTTCACCGGACACATATTATAAAGCGACTCTGATTTATCCAAATCTCCTCGTTTGCACAAAGCTTTGATTAATGCATTACAAGCAAACAAATTTGGCAGAAAACCAAATCTGCTTACCTGAACAACCAAATTATAAGCATCATCAACCTTTCCTTGCTTTCTTAACCCATCTACTAGCCAATTCAATCATTTCATTAAAAAGCTGCAATCCAGCCGAACAAGTATAAGAATCAGGTCCAATATCCACGTTCACCCACTCATCAAACAATTCCAAAACTATTATAAACCTTCTAATTCTCAATAAACCATTCAAAAGCGTCCTCACTACTCACAATTAAAACTGGTCAATAGAGACTCCATATTTTTACACTTCCATTCATGTGTATCTAATAATAGAAAAGAAGAAAAAAAAAAACGATTCATATATCACTATACTGCCATATTTATTTTAATAAATATCTATCTTTGATTTTTTTTAAAAAAAAAATTTACATGCCAATCGCTTAAATTTTTTGAGTGTCTTTTATTTTTTATTTTTAGAAAAATAAACTAGAACACTCTTAAGTCTTGACTCAAGTCTTATCCAATGGAAATCATGAACTGGATGTAATTCCTTATCTTCTTCGGACACTCCAAACCCCTTGCTCCTACACTCACTCACCATGCCACTGCCACATATTCAACAAACCACCGTAAACCAATTACACCATTAACCACCTTTAATGGAAGCTGTTTTATTCGCCGCTAATCCAGCTTCTCACCTCAAACTTCTTCCCACTCTCAAACAACCCTTCTCTTCCACCCACCACCTCCCCTTCCGCCACAAAACCAACCACGTCCACCTCCCTCCTCTCTCCGCACTCCAAAACCAGAGCCAGCCAACTCCCACCGAAGATGAATCCTACGGCGAGGTCAAGAAAATCATCGGAAGCAGAGCCCTCGAAGGTGCCACTGGAATGGAGTACCTCATAGAGTGGAAAGACGGTCATGCCCCTTCCTGGGTCCCCTCTGACTTCATAGCCAAAGACGTCCTCTCCGAATACGAGTCTCCCTGGTGGACCGCAGCTAAGAAAGCCGACCACGACGCACTCCGTCAAATCCTCGACTCCGATGATGGTCGGGACGTCAACGCCGTCGACTCAGACGGCCGCACTGCCCTCCTCTTCGTCGCTGGACTGGGTTCTGAGCCCTGCGTCCGCCTCCTCGCGGAGTCCGGCGCCGATGTCGACCACCGCGACAACGCCGGCGGCCTCACCGCTCTCCACATGGCGGCGGGCTACGTGAGGCCCGGCGTCGCGAAGCTTCTCCTGGACCTCGGTGCGGATCCGGAAGGGGAGGACGATCGAGGGAGAACGGCGCTGGATCTGGCGAGGGAGCTTCTGAAGGCGACGCCGAAAGGGAATCCGATGCAGTTTGGGAGGAGGATTGGGTTGGAAGGGGTGGTTAGGGTTTTGGAAGGCGCGGTTTTCGAGTTCGCGGAGGTGGAGGAGATTATTGAGCGGAGGGGGAAGGGTGAGAATTTGGAGTACCTTGTGCGGTGGAAGGATGGTGGCGCCAACGAGTGGGTGAAGGCGAGGTTTGTGGCGGAGGATCTGGTTAGGGATTACGAAGCTGGCCTTGAGTACGCGGTGGCGGAGGCGGTGCTTGGGAAAAGGGTCGGCGATGAAGGGAGACCGGAGTTTTTAGTTAAGTGGGCTGATATGGATGAGCCCACTTGGGAGCCTGAGGAGAATGTGGATCCTGAACTCGTTAAGGAGTTTGAGTTAAGTAGTAATGGTCAGGCCCAAATTAGTAATGGGCCTATTCCGAGTAATGGGCCTGAAGTGGTGTTTTCGAATCAGGACAGCCTGTGATTGGCATAATTGTTTCGTTTCTAAAATTACATGATCTAATAATGCAAATTTTACTAGTTGCTTTGCTGATTAAATGGTAGTGACCATGTTATTTTTAAAGAAACTACAAACCATATTCATATTTGCTTAAATTTTATCTAGATTTTGACAGGTGTACTAGGCCCTCGATTTTGGTACCCAAGGAGGCAAGGACTAGTATAAGCCTTTGCTTCATAAAGAATTCTGAAAACCATTCACTGTGGGCTAATTTTGTTGACTTGTGAGCCCAATAATCAAACGTTGAGAATGGAAGGAGGGTCCACAACCTCACCCAAAGCCCTATCCTAATGGAAACAATGGGACCACTTTCCATGTTAGTGTCCTTACGAAGAGCGTTCTAGACAACTAATTTAGATTAATTGAATAATTATTTTTTTCGTCTATTTAAATAAATATTAAAATTTATATCATATATTATATATGTAATAATTTATTAATTAATAAAATTTTTATATAAAAATTAAATTTATAATAAAATAGTCTTTAATATGTTAAACTAAAAGATACTATGAAAAAAAAAAAATCTTAGACTCACTACTGCCTGCGCAAATCCGCAAACCAAGACTAAAACCTTCATGTCTTTTAATGCATGAAAATTTGTCACCCAAAACAAAAACGCATGAAATTTGGCCCCACACTCCTTTTTGATCATGCATTCTTAAACTCCACAAAGGTATTTATTTATTAAGAATATTTTCTTTTTAGGGTGAATTAGTGTCCTATCCCACCCATAACCCTTGAAGCCTATATATCAACTCTAATTCTATTTCAATTCAAGTATTCAACCACTCACTCGGAAAGAGAGGACAAAGGAAAAACGTAGCTTAAGAAATAAGTCACTCACACAAAACAAAATAAGTCAGATACACGAGGAAGGTAAAACCTTCGAGTTTAGTGCGCCTATCTCTGCTTCCCACAAATCACCAAAGAATTTGAGTGTTTGGAATTGCGTGATAAACCCCAATCCACCAAAGATTGTACTACTAATATTAAAATACCAAAATTTAAGAATATTTAATATGTACTTAACGAAGAAAATTAATATTTCTTTTGCATAAATGATATGGTTTTTAAATTTGTGACGAGGTATAAAGAATGGACTTGAAAAAGCAAAATAATAAGCCAGAGAATTTTAACAAAGAAGTAAATAAATGATATATTTGCGGAAGCCATCTTTCCAAATAAATTGGCCTACTATACAAGAAATTATCAGATTGAGTAAGAGGAGATATGCTATAAATAAAGCCATAAATATATTCATTGCCAACGCGTTCAAACAAATTTTTCAACGCAACAGCACAAAAAGGGTACACCTTCTATGACGAAAATTCTATTTACATTAAAAAATAAAATCAATTATTATATATTTTTATATAAATAGTTCATTTTAATATAGATCTAACATAATTATTTTTACAAATACATAAATTTTTATTTTTATTAATAAAAGTTTTAAGTGTTAACATATATGAATTAATAAAATTAATTTTGTACAAATAAATAAATAAATGATCGTTTTTATCTATATAAATTCACAGCTTTCTATAAATAAAATTAACATTTAAAAACTTTTGTGATATAAAAAATATATTTTGTGAATATAAACTTAATTTCGTTCAATTGATAATGTAAACCTTTTTCATTGTATTACTAAATTAAAACTTACCAAAATAACTGATATTCTTTAAACTTCTAACAGTCACACATTATTATTACTTATAATTTTCCCAAAACTATTAGATTAAAAAAAATATAGAGAGACAATAAATTTAATANTATATTTTGCATATATAGTAATCTGTTAGCCAGCCGGACAGAGGGATATGGTGAAAAAAATTATATTTGTCTTGTCTTAATTAATTAAGAGGAGAAAGGGCTAATTAAGTTGAATATTTAGTGTAGTAACCTTTGATAATATGTGACCGTTTTGTAAAGTATATTTAAAACAATTAAAAAGCTTCCATTCTCTCTTCATTTTCCACTTCTGTGTATCTCTGCGACTGTGACAGGCTCTGTTCATAACTCATAAAAGCACACGCAAAGCAAAAAACACACACAAAGAAGAAGAAGAAAACAATGGGAGGAGTTAGAATGCACACGAAATCCGACTCCGACGTAAGCATCGACCAATCAACATCGTCGCCACCGCGATCTCCACGCCGTCCACTGTACTACGTCCAAAGCCCATCCAACCATGACGTCATCGAGAAGATGTCGTACGGCTCCTCCCCCGCCGCATCACCGCAGCACCACCACCACTACTATGTCTGCTCCCCCGTCCACCATTCCCGCGAGTCCTCCACCTCTCGTTTCTCCGCCTCTCTCAAGAACCCTAGCCGCCACCCTCACCACCACCACCACACCTCCTCCTCCTTCGCACCCTGGAAGAAGCTCAGCCGCCACGATTCCGAAGCCGCCGGTGACGACGACGACGACGACGACGACGCATATGATGACTCCGGCCGTAACATCCGCCTCTACTTCTGCTTCTTCCTCCTCTTCGTGGTCCTGTTCTCCGCGTTCTCTCTTATCCTTTGGGGTGCCAGCAAGAGTTACAAGCCTCGCGTCACCGTTACGGTAACCAACAAACGAAACCTTCATTTTCTCCGAGTTGACTCGGTGGTTTCATCCGAGTTGTGACTCGCTGTTTTTACATTTTGTGTAAAATTCTTGTGTACGAGTGATTCATGATTCATGCATTGAGGTTACCACTTACTTTCAGTAAAGTTTTCAGCTGGTGAGAGACATTATGGAGTGTGTAATTACCGAATTGACCTTCCCTCTGGCCCTGCATTCCTTTTTAACTTTGATTTAATGTAGTTCCGTTGTTGTTGGGGTTTGAATAATGCAAATCATGAGTTTCTGAATTGAATAATAATATTTGTGGGGCCTAAATGCGATCATTGTTTGTGTGTTCCCTTGTGCTAGTGCTTAGTTATTTGGAGTTTGGATAAGAATATTTATTAATAAAGAAAATGCAGAACATGGTGTTCTGGAATCTGAATGTACAATCTGGGAACGACGGAACGGGGGTGCCAACGGATATGCTGTCATTGAACTCAACGGTGAGGATCTCATACAGAAACCCTGCCACCTTTTTCGGCGTCCACGTCACCTCCACCCCTCTTCAGCTCAACTATTATCAACTCAAACTAGCCTCCGGCCAGGTATCATATATTAATATTTATTATTATTATTATTATTATAATTTCTTGATTGACTTTAGAGTATAGAGATTGGAAGGGGCCGTTTGGGAGGGGCATGGGGCATGGGGCAATAGAGAGCAGAGGAGTGTATTGGGGAACACAGACATACTGAAGAAGGGTTCTGTTTGATTGGTTCTCTTTTGTTGGCTTTTTTGTTTACTGAATAAAAACTAAAAAGCCTGCTTTTCCTTCTCCTTCTTCTGGATTCATCCTTTAACCTAGTTGTGGGGGACCTACTTGTCATTGGTTATGTTTTGCTTGGAAAAAAATTGATTCCTTTCTCTTCATCAAATCCTACACGCACCTTTCTCTCTCTTTCACGTGGGTTTCACGCCCATTTTAATAGGAATTAGGATACACCACTATTAATTTGATTACACTACACTAGGCCATAAAGACAGGCCCCATTCCAATTACCCACAGACATTCCTACTCTTATTATTATTAAACTCCTCTAAAGTGCAAATTAATAAAGAAATAGAGAGGAAGGAAATAGAAAGAAAAGAAAGAGAAGAAAAGGAAAGAAATTAAGTGAATTTTTATTTTTTTTAGATGTATTTGGATGGAAGGAAAATAAGAAAGAAAGAAATGTTATAAAAAGATAATTTTATTTTTATATTATAAAATATATTAAAAAAGTAAAAGGGTAATATTGGAAGTAGAAAAAGAAAAATTAGTTTTCTTTCTATTTTTTTTCTAATATTAGAGAGAAAAAAATTGATGGATTCCACCAGATTTTTTCCATCCATTTTTCTTTCTCTTTAATTTTTTTCAACCAAATAATGAAAAATAATCATTTTTTCTTGCCATTTTCTTTCTTCCTTTTTCTTTCCTTCCATTTTACCTTCAATCAAACATAACCTAAATGAAGATAATAGAACTCACGTGATAGTATTTATAAATTTAATATTGGTTAATTTCTTATTTTATTCAGTTATAATTTTTTTATTTTAAAAGCTCTTTATTATTGTTATTATTATTAGAGTTTAATTTTGATACGAGTCACATTTGTTTGTCGGATGATTACATCTGATTTTCTGATGATCATTCACTCATTCAATCTAAAAGATAGTTATTTTACTAACATGACAATATGTAATTGGATGTATGAATAATAAAATTATTTTATAATATCAAAATTAAATTATTAATGTTATTATTATTATTTCTCTTCAGTGTTAACTATAAGGGTCTTCAACTTCTTCACATTCCCATTTCTGGATTACAATATCATGGTGTTATTGGATTTGGATTTGAGTTCCAATGTAAAGTGCCATAACTCAGATTAAGTAATTTTCTCCACTCTTGTTGAGATAGTGTTAAAGTATCTAAAATAAACTACTTTATATGAGATTATATTGAAGTATCTACACTTATTAGTTTGTTGCTTTAGCCCTCTCTATGGAAGGACATCATGCACTTCTATAGTTAACTATTTTGAATCAACTAATCTGTCTAACATTGTCTTCATCCATATCCTTTGATTTTGTTAATACAACAAAGAATACATGATCAATTGCTGTTACCTATGAAAATGACTCTTGCCAATGGAATGATATAACAGATGCAGAAGTTCTATCAGCACAGGAAGAGTCAGAGGAAGCAAGTGGTAGTGGTGTTAGGCCACCAGATTCCACTCTACGGCGGGGTGTCGGTTCTCGGTGACACGAAACAGCACATGGAGAGTGTTGCATTGCCATTAAACCTCACATTTGTGGTGAGATCAAGGGCTTATATCCTCGGAAGATTGGTCAAGTCCAAATTCTACACAAGAATCCGATGTCCGGTCACCTTGCATGGTAACAAACTTGGAAAACCTCTTCACTTGATCCATTCATGTCTCTACGATTGATTTAATTCTCTTCTCCTTGGGCGTCTCTCTCGCGTGTAAAGATATCGATCTTTATTTTTTTTTGTTACCCATTGACTCTGTTACTAGAACTTGTCGTGCCAATTTTAGTGTAAATCGTGTGTTCAATTGGATGTTGTTTGTTTCTAAAAATGCAGTCCATGTTTATAATGTTGACGAATTATTGACAGAAACTGATAAATGTGTGTTAAATTCTTAATAGAATAGAGATGAAGACCAGGATGATAGAACTCAGCAGCAGAAAGCCAGAAACAATATAAATATCTACACAAAAATAATATGGAACTACTCTCAACACAATACGAAAGCAACTATCAATAATAAGTAAATATATTAAGTAAAGCAATAATAAGAACATACTAAGATCTGTTAAAAAAATTCTTTTAATATAAGAGATAAAAATAATCAGTTGTCCAGACAAAAAGGAAGTTTCACTAGCC
>NC_029787.2:10523963-10524399 GCF_000816755.2 Arachis ipaensis
ATTTCCACTATCCATAATAAAGAACCAAAGGAGACGAACCTAAAGTCTAAATTTTAGGTGGACAATTCTATTTTCTCTCTTTTCTTTCACTCTATGACTGCTCTCTCACTCTCTCAATAACCTCTAAAATCTGATTAGGATATTGACACTTGAGTGTAAAGACTAAAGAGACACCTTCACAATTTGAACTTGGACTTCACAGAGGAGGGAAAACAAGCCCAACAAAGATAAAATGTAGTTCTCTGATGCACTCTGCATGAGCTATATGATGGTTTGTTCTATGAAATTAGCAAGATGACATAAACATTAAAAGAAACTATTCATGTCAGTTTTTGTAGTCGAAATTCGATGAATAACTCGAGATTTTAGTTGGTATATTAGTTTGGGCTTGATTCTTACCATGGATTACAAGTTTTTGAAAGTAGAGAAGTCCAAA
>NC_029787.2:10525083-10581230 GCF_000816755.2 Arachis ipaensis
CTCAAGTCCAACAAAAAAAATTAATATAACTAAATTTTATATTAACAAAAGTAACTAATTAATTTTGGATATTTAATTGGATAATAATATAAACCTTTTAAACAATTGCATATCGAAATTTAAAACTATATATAACGAGGATACACTTTTGTTAACACGATTTTTTTAAAACTTATTACTTTTTATATTTATACGCTTCTATTACCATAATTATTAAATTCGAACAGAATGAGTGCAAGCGAACTAGTTCGAATCAAGTTGATCGAAATGTGTCCATCAGACCATCACACCTTCAGAAATATTTTAAAATGGCTAAAATAAAAGTCGAACTTATTAGTATTTTCGTTCTCGCTATAAAGAATCCTTATACACAATTTTTATTCGCTAAACTATGATTAATTTTTTGTTTTGTATCATAGAAAACATATATATCTATATATAAAAATAAAAATGCTACTTCACGAGTCGTGCATATCCCACTAAACAGGGGAATGGTGTATCATATATAACCATTTCAAAATAATTTTGACATTCTGATAGATTGAATAGCACTACAAACAGCTATTCAAACTTTAATATATTTACATACTCAGAAGTCAGAATTGTATTTTTGTGTACACACAGACATCAAAAATGATCTAAAGTCTGCTCTGTAACGCGATTCTTCTTTCATTTGAGAAACCAATGAATAATAACAATGGACAAACTATATATTGGTTATTAATTAATTAACAATTAACCTTCAATTTCTTAACTTAATTGTGCTAGTTTAATTAATTAATTAATTAAATCGGTTCATGTTATTAATTACGGTTTGAAAAAATTGGCATTGAGATAGCAACAATAAGCATTCCTAAGCAACCAAGAACAACGTTGAAGCACCAAGCGAAGCTTCTCGTACGAGGTTTCTTAATGGCCACCCACATAAAACATGGGTATGCATAAGACACTGGCACGAATGCGATTCCACCAAGAAGAAGTGACAGTGATGGTAGGAAGGGGAACGCCACGGCTACAAAGAAGGTTAATCCTCCAAAGAAAAGACGAATGCATGTTCTGACCCACCTTGGACACTTGTTGTTCTTTCTGGCTGTGATTTTGAATTCAATGTTGTCGAAAAATGGCATCGCATACACTTGGTAGCTGCTCAGGCAATGTAGAATTACCAAAAAGTACATTGCTCCTATTGTGAACTTCGTTACTTGATGCACGTGCATGTGTGCAAACGAAGTTAATAGCCCGTCTTTTTCAATCTGTAACAAAGGAACATACATACATTAAGTTTGTCAAACTAATATGTGTTAATTTTGATGCATTCCATTTATGAGGATATTGAAAAGGAGCATCATACAATTCAAAAAAGTGAATGTTTTATTCAAGTAGCTGAATTTGTTACTTCATTTTAGTTTTACAAAAATATTCGGCTTCTAATGTGAGTATAGTTATTTCTCACATCTCTTGACAGTTTTTTCTTCATTCTTCTATTAATCCTCTATTAATGCTAGAGATGCTAGATCCATATTTTTATGATATTCATGATTTTAACCAAGAATCATTTTTTATTCATCTGAACTTTTGAACTTGATGTACATTCATTTTTATTCAAGTATGCAACAGGATTGATTTCACTTAGTTGAATAAATTTAAGAGGAATGCTAGGACCAGCAACTTTTGTAATTTGTAGCCATCAATGATGGTTTTAATGGTGTGAGATTAGTGTGAGATTTCATCCAATGACTCACATTTTTTTGCTGGTTACATGCTGGCCAGAATTTAACAAAGTTGCTGGCCCTAAACTTTTTCTTATTACCAAAAAATAAAGAAAAATACATATTAAAGATTATAAGTTTCAAAGACATTATGAAGTTTAGTGGTTATGTTTTAACCAATCCATTTACTATAAAGTGGGTGCCAAATAATGTGGAACAAAATGAACAATAAAACCAATAAATTAAATTCAAAAATTTAAAATTAAATTTCATTATTTGTACAGTTATTTTAGTTTTCAATCCAAAAAAGTTTCATCTTTTGCCTATATATAAATGCATGAATTAGTTGAAAGGAATATAAGAACACAGAAATATCATTTGCTTCTAATTTAAGTTTGAGTTAGTGTTCACTCTATTTTTTTATCGATTTTTAATATTTTTTAGAAAAATTAATTTAGAAATTAAAAACAAACATATCTATTTATTGTAATTTTAGATGTTATTATGTTAATTATAATTTCTATTTTTTTATATAATTTATTACAATTCTATAATTATGAAGTTATAATGATTGAAAGATAAAAAATATTAATACTTTTAATTTGAACATAAATAATTTACATATGAATTTAAGTTTTTGAAAAAAAATTAATTTCATGACACAATTTATATCTTAATTATATGTTTGGCTCCCATAAAAAATTTTTCAAGATGGCTTGTTCAAAGTAAAAATTCCAATTGCATCCAAATTTTGGTATCGTGTTAGATCACATTAACTTATAACTGTATAATAATATGCTTTAATTGCAAAAATACTCATAGTACACAAAAATAAAAAATCATAATAAACAGTAACAATTTACATAACTTTCAACAAACAATCCCTCATACAAGTGTCGAGTTTTTTAATTTTGATATGGAGGGAATGATGGTGTATAACAGGAATATCTAGGTTTATGGTGTATCACCGAATTGTGATGGCTGTGTAGAAGTAATCAGACGGACCGATTAAGAGAATTGAAATCAGACGGTCCGATTTTACAAATCGGACGGTGCACAAATCGGTGGGTCCAATTTGCGTCTTTCCTCCACGTGGCGTGCATGCAGATGGCTTCCTTGGTTGGCTTCGTATGACTATACCCCAAACACGAGTGTTCCCTCCCCTCCCAGCAGACATCTCCTTCACTCCCATATCCCTTTCTTCATGCTCCCCAACCTCACCACTTTTTTCATTATTCATCATTGTTGGACCATAACAAAGCTCCGAAAAATTTGGAAAAAAATGTCAAAAAGACCAAAAATTAAAAAAGTAAATCAACCAGAATTTTATATTGTTAATTATCTTGGGCATGCATCTTAATTATGTAAGTTTTTATTTTTTAATAATTTGATTTAATAATAATAATAATAGTGATAATATTAGATTTTATTAGCAATATATATTATAATGGCACTAAGTAGAGATTAATCATGTATATGTGTATGATTTTATTGTTAGGTGGCTAAAAATAGAGATTAAAATGAGGATTAGTCATGTATGTATGTATGAAATAATGATAAGTTTTTACTCTTGATTTGGGTTTTTTTATGATTATTAGTTAAACTGAAATGAAATAATGAAAGAAAGAATGAATGAATGTGAATGAAAGAAGAAGGAGAATGAGAATAAGATCTGTACATATTAGATATTGTTATTGGTATTAGTATTAGTAGTAATTGAGTTTAATAAATTATTACGANNAATAATAATAATAATAATAATAATAATAATAATAATAATAATAATAATAATAATAATAATAATAATAATAATAATAAAATTAGTATGCTGTTTTATGAATAATAATAACAATAATAAAATTAGTATGCTATTTTACGAATAAATAGTTTATCAGTCGTGAAATTATTCTGGTTAGTTAGTTAAGGTTAATTAATTTTTGTTACAAGGTAATGAATATGATTGAAGGATTTTTGTATAACAGATTTACTATGTATGTTTGAAATGCAATTATGCTGGTAATTAGTTATAATACTAATTGTGTTTTTGTTAATATAGTTATATTATACCGGTACTTATAACAGAAATGTGATATTGTAGGGTTCACGGATATTGATATGTGATCACTTAAAGCTGCCGGATCCATACAACCAAATTGTTGAGTCACACTTACACGAGACTAGATTTTATTATGTTTCTCAGATTAGAGTTATTCAATGTCAGTCAGCAATGATTAATGCTCTGTTTCAGAGATGGCGGCCTGAGACTCACACATTTTATTTTTCGATTGGTGTGTGTACCGTGACCTTGGAGGATGTGACAATAATTCTCGTTCTGCCGACAAATGATCTTCCGGTTACAGGACCGACCATGAGTAGTTTTGAGGCATTAGAGGCCGAGTGATTTTACCAGTTTGGGGTTGCATCGAGGAAGATGGACTGTAGAGGAAGCTTTATAAAATTAATTGTTCTGTAATCATCTCACTGTTTCGATGTGTCTAGTTTGTTTGGCAGGCTTATGGCGTTGGAGACATTGACCCAGACGTGATTCCTTTAGACATCCGTCATAATTCGGTTATTTGGAGTGCCACGGTGCTGCTTATATCTTTTGAATGCAACGAGTGGCATGCATCTGACAGAGTCAGAAGGTAATTTGGCTTGAGACAAGGTGTTCCTAATCAAGAGCGGGATCTAGGTGCATCACATGGCGAAGTTCTAATTGGGCCTAAGAATCAAGATTGGGCTGATACCCACTCTTTTTGGGTGATGCAGTGGACCAATCGGTATGGTCACATTCTTGTTGATGACTTGGTGCCTTTACATTATCCATTGGAAATTTACATGCATTGGTACCGAGAAGCATTCGATGCCCACTTGCAATTGTCAAACCTTGTCTTTCAAGAGAATCCAGAAGGTCCTCCACCACCACCGCCACCGCCACAACAGGGGTTGAGTGTTTTGCACCATATGTTCCTGACATGCATCCGTCTGATTATTTTTCAGCGTCAGTCCTGGTACATCAACAGTATTGGGGTGGTCCACAGTTTGAGTCAGGGAAGCAACATTCATTCAGTCAGCTGCTTGGTTTCATGGCTCCGGGGCCGGGTCACTCACATTCAGGTAATTATGTTGACATTCCCACTGACCATCAAGCACATCCGGGTGGTATTACGCTAGTTAGGAGGTCATTGGATTCGAGACCTCGGGTTCGCACTTCTTCTGATAATTCTGGAGCCAAAATGTCTGTTGACTCAAGTAGGAGTGCTGAAGTGGCGGGAGGGATTATACAGAGTGGAAATCCTAGACGTATTCCGATGAGTCTGATTTAAGAGAGTAATAGGGCAGTTGATGATGAGACTGATGACTACCTAGTAGACCATCCAGAGGATGAGGATGAGGATGAGGATGAGGATGATGATGATGACGACGACGATGCTGTTGATGAAGACTGTGACGATGATCCAGTGCCTAGTGCAGGTAAAATAAACTGTTGATAATGAATTTCAATTTGATAATGAATTTATATTGGTATATTCATGATGAACTTCTATTTGTATTACATAATGAAGTGCCATATGATTACTTGCATCCTACATATGTTGTGTTTCAAATAGGTACGGCCACAAGTTAAAAAGGTAAAGGTTACAATCTTAGAGCTGATCCTCTACATCGGAGTACGAATTGGTATACACCACCCGCTTTTAACAGGATTGCCAAGAAGTGCAAAAAGTTATACAACGATATGAAGTGGGCAGCGAGAAAATAAAGTGTTTGATGTTGTTATTTAACTTGCATGGATTGTTTGTGTTAACTAAGTTGTTGTAACTCTTTTGTAATGGACTATGTTAATTAAGTTGTATGGATTAATTGTGTTAATTAGGTTGTTATTACTATTTAATTATTGAGTATGTTGATTAGGTTGTTATTACTATTTAATTATTAAGTATGTTAATTAGGTTTGAAATGAACACAAGCACGAAAAGGTAAATTCAAATGTCAATGCCGTACATTAATGTAAATTCAAATGAAATATAAGTATATAACAAAAGTAACTACTACTCTTCGGCTGAACCTGCACTTTGACCAGCAGTTTGACGACATCTGTTACGACTATGGCCCTCGGCACCGCATTGCTTGCATCGCCTAAGGCGACGCAACATACAACTGTCCATCTCATTCAAGAAGCGGGTCATCTTAGGCCGACCTTTGGCTACCCGTCTGAGGAACGGGTTGCCAACGAATCGAGGTCCATGATAAGCAGGCCACGTTGCAGGATTTTTCAGTGGTCTAAACCTAGCCCTGTATACTCTTCGAACTTGGTCCATCTTGTATACATCATGAACGTACACTTGTCAATCTAACCGCTGATTTGCACAACAAGCAAACACATGTCGACACAAAATTCGGTCAACCTGGAATTCACCACAGTCGCATCGATGTTGGCGTAGGTCAACTGCATACTCAACCCCACTAGGCATCTCACGTACTTCAAAGACTTTATTTTCTCTATCAAAACAGCTAACCTATATGTTTCCTGCAGCTCGTTGATTTGCATGCAGCTTGGAGGTCACCATCTCAGAGAACACAAGTCCAGCATTAATTCGAGCCTCAGCCTCGGCTCTTTTCCTAGTGAACAACTCATTTAGTCTGTAACATGTAGCCTTAACAAGCGCGGTGACTGGGAGATTGCGTGCACCCTTTAAGACGGAGTTGATGCACTCCACAAGATTGGTAGTCATATGACTCCATCGGTATCCACCATCAAATGCCAAAGCATACTGCTCACGTAGGATCCGTTCAAGCCAGTTGGTGTAAGCCTCACCCTATTCTTTTAATCGTTCATAGGGCATCTAGTACTCCCTAATCATCCTCGAATATCCTATGAAAAAGAAACAATCAACTATGAACACCATTCAATTTAATCGTACTTACAATAAATTCAAAGGTCATTGTATTCAAACTTACCAATGTTGACGATAAGCTTCTGCAAGTAAGGTGCCTTGAACTTCCTCAAGAAGTCAATATGCCGGATACAACACATATGGAAAGCTCTAGGAGGAGACCAAGCCCATTACTCCGATCAATAGCTGACCTAATAGAATCGTGTCGATTAGAAATAAGTCCCACACCATCACGTGTCACTACATGTTGACGCAAGTTACTTAGAAAAAAGTACCATGCATCAGAAGTCTTTTTCCCTCCACTATGGCAAATGCAATAGGCACGATGCTGTTATTACCATCTTGTGAGACTACAACCAATAAACAACCCTTGTATTTTCCAAACAAATGAGTCTCGTCCACCTGCACCACCGGCTTGCAGTGTCTGAAGGCCCTTATACAAGGGTAATAACTCCAGAAGACTCTATGTAGTACACGTATATCAGGAACCAAATCATCCCCCTGGTACACAGGCTATGTTTCAAAGTGAACCACTGCTGATGGCTCCTTGTGACACATGGCCTCAAACCATATGGGCAAAGCTTCATATGATGCTTCCCAACCTCCGAAAATTGATTCCACCGCCTTTTGCTTTGCTAACTAAGCCTTGCGATAACTGGTAGTGTAGTTAAACTTTGACTGGACTTTAGCAATGACTGATTTCACCTTTATAGACAAGTCAACCTCTACCAACGGCTTAATTACTTCTGCAACTGTCTTGGAATCCAGCTTCGAATGGTCTTGAGAAATAGTAGACTTGGTACAAGTGTGACTACCATTGTACCTCCTTATTTCCCAACAGTACTTCTTCTACATTTTGGTTACCCTGATCAGCCAATCACAACCACCGCCATATTGTGTACATTTAGTATAGAATGTCGTCAGTTCTGACTCATATACCCGATAGTCTACACCTCTACAGATGGTATAATCTTTCATTGCCTTGATTACTGCCTCTCTTGAACTGAATTCTATCCCCACCGTGAACTCACCATTCGCCACAACAGGAAGCGCTGCATACATCATAAGTAATAAACACACTTATCCATGTATGATCATAATAGCCTTTTTTTCGCTATTGTATCTACGTAAAGAACAACTAAATATAATTCATAATAAAGAACTATTAACTAATAAAGTAATCAAATGCTATGGTCACTAATTACTATCCACATATAACATATATTACTCATCCGACCATATTGATCTCCTACTTCAGAGTATCACAAAGCTATCTTACTTTACGTACCTACATTCATATATTGGGAAAACTCCGGTGCATGCATAGCCTCCAAATCCAACGACCGCATGAAAGAAGGCTCCTGAAACGGATGTGGGTTTGCTAGTGCATTTGCAACTTCCGCCGCATCTGCGTTCATGGTGTCGTCAGCTTCATCTTCGTCTTCACCTGGACCAACGATCTCATAGTTACTTTCAAATTTCTCCTCGCTTTCACTATTATAATCTTCTAATTCAATATTACGGTCCACTTCATATTGCTCGAACTTAATATACAACTCGGTGCACGACATTCGGTGGCGATTTCCCATATACATTGAAAACATTTCATGCATACTCGCTTCATCCGTAATGTATTTGGTCTGAAATTGAACGAACCCACCAAACAAAGATAAAGGATACCTGTACAAAATACACGATACTCTCCTATATATTTGAGAATCTATCTTCTCACAAATCACACTTTTCAATTTTTCAAATGACAATGTGAACGGAATAACAACATTTAATGGATTTTCACACACAAATTGAACTCCCTCGTATGTTTGTAATAAAATCTGCCCGTAACAATAAATTTTCAACACAACTATATCATCCATAACACTATACTCACTTAACTACTCTCAATCTCACTAAAATTTATTTTGCAAGAATGAAGGAGAAGAATGAGAGAAGAACATGAGTTGAGACACACGATGAAGAAATGGAATTTCTGTCATTTTTTTTGGGTTTATGTATGCACTAACAAACAAATCGGACGGACCGACCGCGTCCTATCATTTCAAAATTTTTGCACATCACAAATTGTTGGGTCCGATTCGTGCACTCCCGAATTAAAAAAAATTTTGCCCCCAGAAATCGGTGGGTCCGAAAAGTGCACTCTAGGATTTAAAAAATTGAACAACCGAAAATCGGTGGGTCCAACTTCATGCAACTCATATATCTGCCTCACACAAATCGGACCGTCCGATTTGTATTCCTTTCTCTCTCTGCATGAAATCGGATGGTTCGATTTCTTCCCCCCCAGATTCCTAAAAGTAACGCCGTCATAACAGTGTAATTCATCCCTAATCATCATAACCCAGCATAACTCACAATGCTAAATCATATAAAAAAATCAGCCTACAAGTGTCTTATGTCAACTATAGTTACATTAAACAACAAAATATATTTAGTTTTAGTTCTCACAGAATAATTAAATATACATTTTGTTACCATAATGCATTAATGCTTATCCATGCATTCTGATTTGCCTTTAATCTCGGCTTCGGTGGTAGTGCAGACTGGTTCTCTAGGTTGAGAGAAAGGAACTCCATTGTGTGTTTGAAAGTGTTTTAATTCAAGTACTGTGTGTGTGTGTGAATTCTGTGTGACGTGTGTTTGAAACTTTCAATTCAAGTAGTGTGTTTGTCTTTGTGAATTGTGTGTTACGGTGTGGAGTTCAGGGGAAGGGGTGTGAGAGTTTTTATAATAAAAGAGGGAGGGAGAAGGGTATGTTAATTAATTTAAGATCCTTTAGACAAATTAATTTGAGTTAAAAATAACATAAACAAGGATAGATTATTTAAAAAATGATCTACACTTTTATAGAATAAATAGTTAGAAATTAGGAAAATGTTATTTTATTTCTATATTTGATAAAGCCTATTAAATATAGAAATAACAAAATATATTTAGTTTTAGTTCTCACAGAATAATTAAATATACATTTTGTTACCATAATGCATTAATGCTTATCCACGCGTTCTGATTTGCCTTTAATCTCGGCGTTCGTCGCCGCCGTTGATTTCTGCGGCGAGAGTGGTTTCTATTTCACGTATACCGCCGCTGCCGTGGCTAGGGTTAGCAACAGCGTGATTGAAAGGAAGAAGCAGCTTTTCAGGTGGGCGCAGTATACATCACCCGCTTTCGTTCTTGTGAACGGGAAGATGTGATGGAGACCGCTGTAGGAATCGGCGGCGTATCCTAGGACGTTTCCCACCCCCACGAAGAACGAGAGGCCAGCGATGGCCATCCGCATCTTTCGTTGGTCTCCAGCGGCGAGGTTGGCGAGGAGTGCCCGGCATGGAGTTTGAAGCATGTTGTTCGAAACGTCGAGGATCTAGAACCCGACCACGAAGATGGCTATGGCGCGCGGACGGGCTTTCTTCTCGAGCGAGTCACCAAACATGTGTCCCATGTCAGCAGCGTAGCCTATAAGCATCCCCACAATGGCGACCGCTTTGGCACCGACAGCAATGAAAGGCCGTCGTCGTCCAAACCGCGACGTGCAGCGGTCACTATAGTAGCCTACTATGGGCTGCACGAGTATCCCAATTATTGGTCTGCAAAATAAGATGTAAGCTGCGGAAGCGTGTGGGATACCAAGGAGGTGGACGTAGGGTGTCAGCAAGGATAGCTGTAAAGCCCATCCAAACTGAACACAAACGGCGATAGACACCACGACGATGATCTGACGTAGAAGACTCGGCTTCGATGGTAGTGCGGATTGGTTCTCTACGTTGAGAGAAAGGAACACCATTGTGTGTTTGAAAGAGTTTTAATTCAAGTACTGTGTGTGTGTTTGTAAATTGTGTGTGACGTATGTTTGAAACTTTCAATTCAAGTAGTGTGTGTGTTTGTGAATTATGTGTTACGGTGTGGAGTTCAGAGGAAGGGGTGTGAGAGTTTTTATAATAGAAGAGGGAGGGAGAAGGGTATGTTAATTAATTTAAGATCCTTTAGACAAATTTATTTGAGTTAAAAATAACATAAACAAGGATAGATTATTTAAAAAATGATCTACACTTTTATAGAATAATTAGTTAGAAATTAGGAAAATGTTATTTTATTTCTATATTTGATAAAGCCTATTAAATATAGAAATAACAAAATATATTTAGTTTTACTTCTCACAGAATAATTAAATATACATTTTGTTACCATAATGCATTAATGCTTATCCATGCGTTCTGATTTGCCTTTAATCTCGGCGTTCGCCGCCGCCGTTGATTTCTGCGGCGAGAGTGGTTTCTCTTTCACGTATACCGCCGCTGCCGTGGCTAGGGTAAGCAATAGCGTGATTGAAAGGAAGAAGCAGCTCTTTAGGTGGGCGCAGTATACATCGCCCGTTTTCGTTCTTGTTAACGAAAAGATGTGATGGAGACCGCTGTAGGAACCGGAGGCGTATCCTAGGACGTTTCCCACTCCTACGAAGAACGAGAAGCCAGCGTTGGTTGTCCGTATTTTCCGTTGGACTCCGACAGCGAGGTTGGCGAGGAGTGCCCGACATGTAGGTTGAAGCATATTGTTCGCAACGTCAAGGATCTAGAACCCGACTACGAAGATGGCTATGGCGCGCGGGCGTGCCTTCTTCTCCAGCGAGTCACCAAACATGTGTCCCATATCAGCAGCGTAGCCTATAAGAAGCACTGCAATGGCGATCGCTAAGTCGCCGACAGCAATGAAAGGTCGCCGTCGTCCAAACCGCGACGTGCAGCGGTCACTATAGTAGCCTACTACGGGATGCACGAGCATCCCACTTATTGGTCCGCAAAATAAGATGTAAGCTGCGGAAGCGTGTGGGATACCAAGGAGGTGGACGTAGGGTGTCAGCAAGGATAGCTGTAAAGCCCATCCAAACGGAACACCTACGGCGATAGACGCCACGACGATGATCTGACGTAGAAGACTCGGCTTCGGTGGTAGTGCGGAGTGGTTCTCTACGTTGAGAGAAAGGAACTCCATTGTGTGTTTGAAAGAGTTTTAATTCATGTACTATGTGTGTGTGTGTTTGTGAATTGTGTGTGACGTATGTTTGAAACTTTCAATTCAAGTAGTGTGTGTGTGTTTGTGAATTGTATGTTACGGTGTGGAGTTCAGCGGAAGGGGTGTGAGAGTTTTTATAATAGAAGTGGGAGGGAGTAGGCTATGTTAATTAATTTAAGATCCTTTAGACAAATTAATTTGAGTTAAAAATAACATAAACAAGAATATATGATTTAAAAAATGATCTACACTTTTATAGAATAATTAGTTAGAAATTAGGAAAATGTTATTTTATTTCTATATTTGATAAAGCCTATTAAATATAGAAATAACAAAATATATTTAGTTTTAGTTCTCACAGAATAATTAAATATACATTTTGTTACCATAATGCATTAATGCTTATCCATACGTTCTGATTTGCCTCTAATCTCGGCGTCTGCCGCCGCCGTTGATTTCTGCAGTGAGAGTGGTTTCTCTTTCACGTATACCGCCTCTGCCGTGGCTAGGGTTAGCAACAGCGTGATTGAAAGGAAGAAGCAGCTCTTCAGGTGGACGCAGTATACATCGCCCGCTGTCATTCTTGTGAACGAGAAGATATGATGGAGACCGCTGTAGGAACCGGAGGCGTATCCTAGGACGTTTCCCACTCCTATGAAGAACGAGAAGCCAGCGTTGGCTGTCCGTATTTTCCGTTGGACTCCGGCAGCGAGGTTGGCGAGGAGTGCCCGACATGGAGTTTGAAGCATGTTGTTCGCAGCGTTAAGGATCTAGAACCCGACCACGAAGATGGCTATAGCGCGCGGATGTGCCTTCTTCTCCAGCGAGTCACCAAACATGTGTCCCATGTCAGCAGCATAGCCTATAAGAAGCACTGCAATGCTGACCGTTAAGTCGCCGACAGCAATGAAAGGCCACCGTCGTCAAAACCGCGACGTGCAGCGGTCACTATAGTAGCCTACTATGGGATGCACAAGCATCCCACTTATTGGTCTGCAAAATAAGATGTAAGCTGTGGAAGCGTGTGGGATACCAAGGAGGTGGACGTAGGGTGTCAACAAGGTTAGCGGTAAAGCCCATCCAAACTGAACACGGTGGTGATAGACGCCACGACGATGATCTGACGTAGAAGACTCGGCTTCGGTGGTAGTGCGGACTGGTTCTCTACGTTGAGAGAAAGGAACTCCATTGTGTGTTTGAAAGAGTTTTAATTCAAGTAGTGTGTGTGTGTTACGTGTGTTTGAAAGTTTCAATTCAAGTAGTGTGTGTGTTTGTGAATTGTGTGTTACGGTGTGGAATTCGGGGGAAGGGGTGTGAAAGTTTTTATAATAGAAGAGGGAGGGAGAAGGGTATGTTAATTAATTTAAGATCCTTTAGACACATTAATTTGAGTTATAAATAACATAAACAAAGTTAGATTATTTAAAAAATGATCTACACTTTTATAGAATAATTAGTTAGAAATTAGGAAAATGTTATTTTTTTCTATATTTGATAAAGCCTATTAAATATAGAAATAACAAAATATATTTAGTTTTAGTTCTCACAGAATAATTAAATATACATTTTGTTACCATAATGCATTAATGCTTATCCATGCGTTCTGATTTGCCTTTAATCTCGACGTCTGCCGCCGCCGTTGATTTCTGCAGCGAGAGTGGTTTCACTTTCACGTATATCGCCACTGTCGTGGCTAGGGTTAGCAACAGCGTGATTGAAAGGAAGAAGCAGCTCTTCAGGTGGGCGCAGTATACATCGCCCGCTTTCGTTCTTGTGAACGTGAAGATGTGATGGAGACCGCCCTAGGAACCGAAGGCGTATCCTAGGACGTTTCCCACTACTACGAAGAACGAGAAGCCAGCGTTGGCTGTCCGTATTTTCCATTGGTCTCCGGCAGTGAGGTTGGCGAGGAGTGCCCGACATGGAGCTTGAAGCATGTTGTTCGTAACGTCAAGGATCTAGAACCCGACCACGAATATGGCTATGGCGCGCGGGCGTGCCTTCTTCTCCAGCGAGTCACCAAACATGTGTCCCATGTCAGCAGCGTAGCCTATAAAAAGCACTGCAATGACGACCGCTAAGTTGCCGACAGCAATGAAAGGCCGCCGTCGTCCAAACCGCGATGTGCAGCGGTCACTATAGTAGCCTACTACGGGATGCACGAGCATCCCGCTTATTGGTCCACAAAATAAGATGTAAGCTGCGGAAGCGTGTGGGATACCAAGGAGGTGGATGTAGGGTGTCAGGAAGGATAGTTGTAAAGCCCATCCAAACGAAACACCTACGGCGATAGACGCCACGACGATGATCTGACGTAGAAGACTCGGCTTTGGTGGTAGTGCGGACTGGTTCTCTACGTTGAGAGAAAGGAACTCCATTGTGTGTTTGAAAGAGTTTTAATTCAAGTAGTGTGTGTGTGTTACGTGTGTTTGAAAGTTTCAATTCAAGTAGTGTGTGTGTGTTTGTGAATTGTGTGTTACGGTGTGGAGTTCGGGGGAAGGGGTGTCAAAGTTTTTATAATAGAAGAGGGAGGGAGAAGGGTATGTTAATTAATTTAAGATCCTTTAGACACATTAATTTGAGTTATAAATAACATAAACAATGTTAGATTATTTAAAAAATGATCTACACTTTTATAGAATAATTAGTTAGAAATTAGGAAAATGTTATTTTATTTCTATATTTGACAAAGCCTATTAAATATAGAAATAACAAAATATATTTAGTTTTAGTTCTCACAGAATAATTAAATATACATTTTGTTACCATAATGCATTAATGCTTATCCATGCGTTCTAATTTGCCTTTAATCTCCGTTGATTTCTGCTGCGAGAGTGGTTTCATTTTCACGTATATCGCCACTGCCGTGGCTAGGGTTAGCAACAGCGTGATTGAAAGGAAGAAGCAGCTCTTCAGGTGGGCGCAATATACATCACCCGCTTTCGTTTTTATGAACGTGAAGATGTGATGGAGACCGCTGTAGGAACCGAAGGCGTATCCTAGGACGTTTCCCACTACTACGAAGAACGAGAAGCCAGCGTTGGCTGTCCATATTTTCCATTGGTCTCCGGCAGCGAGGTTGGCGAGGAGTGCCCGACATGGAGCTTGAAGCATGTTGTTCGCAACGTCAAGGATCTAGAACCCGACCACGAAGATGGCTATGGCGCGCGTGCGTGCCTTCTTCTCCAGTGAGTCACCAAACATATGTCCCATGTCAGCAACGTAGCCTATAAGAAGCACTGCAATAGCGACCGCTAAGTTGCTGACAGCAATGAAAGGCCGCCGTCGTCCAAACCGCGATGTGCAGCGGTCACTATAGTAGCCTACTACGGGATGCACGAGCATCCCACTTATTGGTCCGCAAAATAAGATGTAAGCTGCGGAAGCGTGTGGGATACCAAGGAGGTGGACGTAGGGTGTCAGCAAGGATAGCTGTAAAGCCCATCGAAACGGAAAACCTACGACGATAGACGCCACGACGATGATCTGACGTAGAAAACTCGGCTTTGGTGGTAGTGCAGACTGGTTCTCTACGTTGAGAGAAAGGAACTCCATTGTGTGTTTGAAAGAGTTTTAATTCATGTACTGTGTGTGTGCGTTTGTGAATTGTGTGTGACGTATGTTTGAAACTTTCAATTCAAGTAGTGTGTGTGTGTGTGTTTGTGAATTGTATGTTACGGTGTGGAGTTCAGCGGAAGGAGTGTGAGAGTTTTTATAATAGAAGAGGGAGGGAGTAGGGTATGTTAATTAATTTAAGATCCTTTAGACAAATTAATTTGAGTTAAAAATAACATAAACAAGAATATATTATTTAAAAAATGATCTACACTTTTATAGAATTATTAGTTAGAAATTAGGAAAATGTTATTTTATTTCTATATTTGATAAAGCCTATTAAATATAGAAATAACAAAATATATTTAGTTTTAGTTCTCACAGAATAATTAAATATACATTTTGTTACCATAATGCATTAATGTTTATCCATGCGTTCTGATTTGCCTTAAATCTCGGCGTCTGCCGCCGCCGTTGATTTCTGCAGCGAGAGTGGTTTCTCTTTCACGTATACCGCCACTGCCGTGGCTAGGGTTAGCAACAGCGTGATTGAAAGGAAGAAGCAGCTCTTCAGGTGGGCGCAGTATACATCGCCCGCTGTCATTCTTGTGAACGGGAAGATGTGTTGGAGACCGCTGTAGGAACCGGAGGCGTATCCTAGGACGTTTTCCACTCCTACGAAGAACGAGAAGCCAGTGTTGGCTGTCCGTATTTTCCGTTGGACTCCGGCAGCGAGGTTGGCGAGGAGTGCCCGACATGGAGTTTGAAGCATGTTGTTCGCAACGTTAAGGATCTAGAACCCGACTACGAAGATGGCTATGGCGCGCGGATGTGCCTTCTTCTCCAGCGAGTCACCAAACATGTGTCCCATGTCAGCAGCGTAGCCTATAAGAAGCACTGCAATGCTGACCGCTAAGTCACCGACAGCAATGAAAGGCCGCCGTCGTCCAAACCGCGACGTTCAGCGGTCACTATAGTTGCCTACTATGGGATGTACAAGCATCCCACTTATTGGTCCGCAAAATAAGATGTAAGCTGTGGAAGCTTGTGGGATAAAAAGGAGGTGGACGTAGGGTGTCAGCAAGGTTAGCGGTAAAGCCCATCCAAACTGAACACGGTGGCGATAGACGCCACGATGATGATTTGACGTAGAAGACTCGGCTTCGGTGGTAGTGCCGACTGGTTCTTTACGTTGAGAGAAAGGAACTCCATTGTGTGTTTGAAAGAGTTTTAATTCAAGTAGTGTGTGTGTGTTACGTGTGTTTGAAAGTTTCAATTCAAGTAGTGTGTGTGTGTTTGTGAATTGTTTGTTACGGTGTGGAGTTCGGGGGAAGGGGTGTGAAAGTTTTTATAATAGAAGAGGGAGGGAGAAGGGTATGTTAATTAATTTAAGATCCTTTAGACACATTAATTTGAGTTATAAATAACGTAAACAATGTTAGATTATTTAAAAAATGATCTACACTTTTATAGAATAATTAGTTAGAAATTAGGAAAATGTTATTTTATTTCTATATTTGATAAAGCCTATTAAATATAGAAATAAAAAAATATATTTAGTTTTAGTTCTCACAGAATAATTAAATATACATTTTGTTACCATAATGCATTAATGCTTATCCATGCGTTCTGATTTGCCTTTAATCTCGGCGTCTGCCGCCGCCGTTGATTTCTGCAGCGAGAGTGGTTTCACTTTCACGTATATCGCCACTGCCGTGGCTAGGGTTAGCAACAGCGTGATTGAAAGGAAGAAGCAGCTCTTCAGGTGGGCGCAGTATACATCGCCCGCTTTCGTTCTTGTGAACGTGAAGATGTGATGGAGACCGCTGTAGGAACCGAAGGCGTATCCTAGGACGTTTCCCACTACTACGAAGAACGAGAAGCCAGCGTTGGCTGTCCGTATTTTCAATTGGTCTCCGGTAGCGAGGTTGGCGAGGAGTTCCCGACATTGAGCTTGAAGCATGTTGTTCGCAACGTCAAGGATCTAGAACCCGACCACGAAGATGGCTATGGCGCGCGGGCGTGCCTTCTTCTCCAGCGAGTTACCAAACATGTGTCCCATGTCAGCAGCGTAGCCTATAAGAAGCACTGCAATGGCGACCGCTAAGTTGCCGACAGCAATGAAAGGCCGCCGTCGTCCAAACCGCGATGTGCAGCGGTCACTATAGTAGCCTACTACGGGATGCACGAGCATCCCACTTATTGGTCCGCAAAATAAGATGTAAGCTGCGGAAGCGTGTGGGATACCAAGGAGGTGGACATAGGGTGTCAGCAAGGATAGCTGTAAAGCCCATCCAAACTGAAGACCAGCGGCGATAGACGCCACGACGATGATCTGACCTAGAAGACTCGGCTTCGGTGGTAGTGCGGACTGGTTCTCTAAGTTGAGAGAAAGGAACTCCATTATGTGTTTGAAAGAGTTTTAATTCAAGTAGTGTGAGTGTGTTTGTGAATTGTGTGTTACGTGTGTTTGAAAGAGTTTCAATTCAAGTAGTGTGTGTGTGTGTTTATGAAGAGGGTATGGGAGTTTTTATAATAGAAGAGGGTATGTTAATTAATAGAAGATCCTTTAGACAAATTAATTTGAGTTATAAATAACATAAACAAGGTTAGATTATTTAAAAAGTGATCTACACCTTTATAGAATAATTACTTAGAAATTAGGAAAATGATATTTTATTTCTATATTTGATAATGCCTATTAAATATGGAAATAACAAAATATATTTAGTTTTAGTTCTCACAGAATAATTAAATATACATTTTGTTACCATAATGCATTAATGCTTATCCATGTGTTCTGATTTGCCTTTAATCTCGGCGTCCGCCGCCGCCGTTAATTTCTGCAGCGAGAGTGGTTTCCCTTTCACGTATACCTCCGCCGCCGTGGCTAGGGTTAGCAACAGCATGATTGAAAGGAAGAAATAGCTTTTCAGGTGGGCACAGTATACATCGCACGCTTTCGTTCTTGTGAACGGGAAAATGTGATGGAGACCGCTGTAGGAACCAGCGGCGTATCCTAGGAAGTTTTCCAACCCCACAAAGAACGAGAAGCCAGCGTTGGCCGTCCGCATTTTCCGTTGGTCTCCGGCGGCGAGGTCGGCAAGGGATGCCCAGCAAGGAGCTTGAAGCATGTTGTTAGCAACGTCGAGGATCCAGAACCCGACCACGAAGATGGCTATGGCGCGCGAGCGGGCCTTTTTACATGTGTCCCATGTCTGCAGCGTAGCCTACAAGGAGCACTACAATGGCGACCGCTAAGGACCCGGCAGCAATGAAAGGCCCCCGGCGTCCAAACCGCGACGTGCAGCGGTCACTACTATAGTAGTCTACTAGGGGCTGCATGAGCATCCCAGTTATTGGTCTGCAAAATAAGATGTAAGCTGCGAAAGCCTGTGGGATACCAAGGAGATGGACGTAGGGGTGTCTGCAAGGATAGCTGTAAAGCCCATCCAAACTGAACACTGACGGCGATAGACGCCACGACAATGATCTGACGTAGAAGACTCGGCTTCGGTGGTAGCGCGGACTGGTTCTCTACGTTGAGAGAAAGGAACTCCATTGTGTGTTTGAAAGAGTTTTAATTCAAGTACTGCATGTGTGTTTGTGAATTGTGTGTGACGTGTGTTTGAAACTTTCAATTCAAGTTGTGTGTGTGTGTTTGTGAATTGTGTGTTACGGTGTGGAGTTCAGGGGAAGGGGTGTGAGAGTTTTTATAATAGAATAGGGAGGGAGAAGGGTATGTTAATTAATTTAAGATCCTTTAGACAAATTAATTTGAGTTAAAAATAACATAAATAAGGTTAGATTATTTAAAAAATGATCTACACTTTTATAAAATAATTAGTTAGAAATTAGGAAAATATTATTTTATTTCTATATTTGATGAAGCCTATTAAATATAGAAATAACAAAATATATTTAGTTTTAGTTCTCACAGAATAATTAAATATACATTTTGTTTCCATAATGCATTAATGCTTATCCATGCATTCTGATTTGCCTTTAATCTCGGCGTCCGCCGCCGCCGTTGATTTCTGCGGCAAGAGTGGTTTCACTTTCACGTATACCGCCGCCACCGTGGCTTGGGTTAGCAACAGCGTGATTGAATGGAAGAAGCAGCTTTTCAGGTGGGCGCAGTATACATCGCCCGCTTTCGTTTTTGTGAACGGGAAGATGTGATGGATACCGTTGTAGGAACCGGCGGCGTATCCTAGGACATTTCTCACCCCACGAAGGACAAGAAGCCAGCGTTGGCCATCCGCATTTTCCGTTGGTCTCTGGCAGCGAGGTGGGCGAGGAGTGCCCGGCATGGAGCTTCAAGCATGTTGTTCACAACGTCGAGGATCTAAAACCCGACCACAAAGATGGCTATGGCGCTCGCCCAGGCCTTCTTCTCGAGCGCGTCACCAAACACGTGTCCCATGTCAGCAACGTAGCCTATAATGAGCACTGCAATGGCGACCGCTAAGGTGCCGACAGCAATGGAAGGCTACCGGCGTCCAAACCGCGACGTGCAGTGGTCACTATAGTAGCCTACTATAGGCTGCACGAGCATCCCACTTATTGGTCCACTAAATAAGATGTAAGCTACGAAAGCGCGTGGGATACCAAGGAGGTGGACGTAGGGTGTTAGCAAGGATAGTTGTTAAGCCCATCAAACTGAACACCGGCAGCGATAGACGCCACGAGGATGATCTGACGTAGAAGACTCGGCTTCGGTGGTTGTGCGGTCTGGTTCGCTAAGTTGAGAGAAAGGAACCCCATTGTGTGATTTAAAGAGTTTTAATTCAATTAGGGTGTGTGTGTGTGTGATTGTGAATTGTGTGTTACAGTGTGAAGTTCAGGGGAAGGGGCGTGGAAGTTTTTATAATAGAAGAGGGAGGGAGAAGGGTATGTTAATTAATTTAAAATCCTTTAGACAAATTAATTTGAGTTATAAATAACATAAACAAGGTTAGATTATTTAAAAAATGATCTACACTTTTATAGAATAATCAGTTAGAAATTAGGAAAATGTTATTTTATTTATATATTTGATAAAGCCTATTAAATATAGAAATAATAAAATATATTTAGTTTTAGTTCTCACAGAATAATTAAATATACATTTTGTTACCATAATGCATTAATGCTTATCCATGCGTTCTGATTTGCCTTTAATCTCGGCGTCCGCCGCCGCCGTTGATTTCTACAGTGTGAGTGGTTTCTTTTTCACGTATACCGACGCCACCATGGCTAGGGTTAGCAACAGCGTGAATGAAAGGAAGAAGCATCTTTTCAAGTGGGCGCAGTATACATCGCCCGCTTTCGTTCTTGCGAACGGGAAGATGTGATGGAGACCGCTGTAGGAACCGGCGGCGTATCCTAGGAAGTTTCCCACTCCCACGAAGAACGAGAAGCCAGCGTTGGCCGTCTGCATTTTCCGTTAGTCTCCGGCAGCGAAGTTGGCGAGGAGTTCCCGACATGGAGTTTGAAGCATGTTGTTCACAACGTCGAGGATCTAGAACCCGACCACGAAGATGACTATGGCGCGCGAGCGGACATTCTTCTCAAGCGAGTCACCAAACATGTGTCCCATGTCAGTAGCGTAGCCTATAAAAAGCACTGCAATGGCGACCGCTAAGGTGCCGAGAGCAATGAAAGGCCGCTGTCGTCCAAACCACGACGTGCAGCGGTCACTATAGTAGCCTACTATGGGCTGCACGAGCATCTCACTTATTGGTCCGCAAAATAAGATGTAAGCTGCGGAAGCTTGTGGGATACCAAGGAGGTGGGCGTAGGGTGTCAGCAAGGATAGCTGTAAAGCCCATCCAAACTGAACACCGGCGGCGATAGACGCCACGACGATGATCTGACGTAGAAGATTCGGCTTTGGTGGTAGTGGAGACTGGTTCTCTAAGTTGAGAGAAAGGAACTCCATTGTTTTTTTGAAAGAGTAAGTAGTGTGTGTGTGTGTTACTGTGTTTGAAAGGGTTTAATTCAATTAGTGTATGTGTTTGTGAAGGTTAAGGGGAAGGGGTATGGGAGTTTTATAATAGAACAGGGGAGTATGAAGGTTATGTTAATTAATTTGAGTTATAAATAACATAAACAAGGTTATATTATTTAAGAAGTGATCTACACTTTTATAGAATAATTAGTTAAAAATTAGAAAAATGTTATTTTATTTCTATATTTGATAAAGCCTATTATACTCTAAATATATTGTTTAGGTGTTTATTATGGTTTTCTGATTCCGAAAATGGCGACAATGAAACAATTACCCTAGACAACAACTCCGAAGTTGATTCCAGTGCCGATTTGGGTAAGGATAAAACCGTTGCTGACCGTTAACTCTTGGCAATTTTCCCTGGTGACTTCAATACTTCGATGCTATTGAACGTAGATTGTTAATAGCATGAAATTTGGTCTTGCCAAGGAAAATATTTACTTACCCTTATAAGTTATGTGTTCTTAGTGTAGATCATTACTCCCACTTATGAAAATATCTTCACGCCAAAGATTTGTCTACTGTTGTATTTTGACGGGTATATGTATAGCTGTTAATCAAGGTTACTCAGGAATGCAGCGAAAGTAAAATGGGGTTTCTTTATCGTCCAAAAAAAAAAACTTTAAACAATTTCTAAAAATATCAATGTAATCAGTTGCTTAGAGAAGAAACATGAAATGTCTCAAGTCCCAGCCACCATTATGGTAAAGAAAGTGATATTGAGGCCCAAAAGACCAGTCTACTTGGCCTTGGGCAAGGAATATTAAAACTGTAGGCTACTTGGAAGGCGTTTCAGAAGATGTAGAACCCTTTTCAACCACTTTGGTAGAAGTAGAAATAGCATATTCTTCAGTTTCAACTTGACTTCGTCCAGCACTTAGAAATCGATATTGAACCTAGTACAAGCATGCCGGGTCGTACTACGCCTCACGATTTTCAATATCACAGTCCCAGGGTGACAACACCGGATAGGAGCTCCTCAGAATCCGACCAGAGGGAAAACGGCAACAAGGTTTTCACGAATGGATCTAGCATAATGGTAACTGAAGGCGATCTTTTGCAGCCTGAAAGGATCCATAATGGGATTGTGTTCAATGTTATCAAGAAAGAAGACTTGTCACCTTCAAGTAGGAGTCATGATAGTTTTAGCAATGAAGTCGCCGAGTCTGTCCAAATTTATTGTCCAGGGAAGGAGATGGACACTGCTAGCACAGTTTCTGATTCCGAAAATGGCGACAATGAAACAATTACCCTAGACAACAACTCCGAAGTTGATTCCAGTGCCGATTTGGGTAAGGATAAAACCGTTGCTGACCGTTAACTCTTGGCAATTTTCCCTGGTGACTTCAATACTTTGATGCTATTGAACGTAGATTGTTAATACATCTTTTGCAGCCTGAAAGGATCCATAATGGGATTGTGTTCAATGTTATCAAGAAAGAAGACTTGTCACCTTCAAGTAGGAGTCATGATAGTTTTAGCAATGAAGTCGCCGAGTCTATCCAAATTTATTGTCCAGGGAAGGAGATGGACACTGCTAGCACAGTTTCTGATTCCGAAAATGGCGACAATGAAACAATTACCCTAGACAACAACTCCGAAGTTGATTCCAGTGCCGATTTGGGTAAGGATAAAACCGTTGCTGACCGTTAACTCTTGGCAATTTTCCCTGGTGAGTTCAATACTTCGATGCTATTGAACGTAGATTGTTAATAGCATGAAATTTGGTCTTGCCAAGGAAAATATTTACTTACCCTTATAAGTTATGTGTTCTTAGTGTAGATCATTACACCCACTTATGAAAATATCTTCACGCCAAAGATTTGTCTACTGTTGTATTTTGACGGGTATCAGGACCGGTGTGGCAGAACTTGTTGCTTGTGGCTGATTTACCATACTCTCTGACTGTAATATTCAGTTATCAATAATCTAATAGTTGCATAACCAATGACCCTTTTACAATCGAGCCCTATACAATAACATCAAAGCATAAACATACAACATGAGAAAAGATTTATTGTGCTGCTAATCAAGAGTCAACAGTCTTGTAAAGGAGAAACTGTAATGAGTATAGGTATTGCAACACTTAGTTTGGAATTTGTAAAATTTCTTAGGACTCTCCTCCCCGATTACATCTCTTCTATCTTATTTATCTCTCTTTTCTCTACCAAATTTCCTCAATATGATTCTACTTTCACTATAATCCTCTAATCCTACTACTCGTAAAATCAATCTCATTACAGAAAAATATTTTCCTTTTTTCAAAATATAAAATTATCAATGATCAATAATATAACTTAGAAACAAAATTACAAAACAATATAACATGGCTACAAAACCAAGTCAAGAACAACTAAACCGACATAAAATATTAATGAGTATAAAGTGAAACTTTAACCAGATGCATTCTCATAATATGGCTGCCATAATCTAAACTGAACTCACAATTAGCATTTTTGTTTTCTCAAATTTGAAACTTTTCAACCATAAAACCAAGGGAAACAGCCATACAAACATTAAAACAAAAATTTTTAATGCATTTAATTCATTTGAAAAACAAAAACTTTCCCCTTTCATTAACTTAACCAATGCCTTTTGCCTTAGGAGTGAGGACACTTTTTTACCTATTTTTTTTTCAATATTGTGATGGAATAGAATTTAAACTTAAAGTTTTATGCGCTTAGTGACAATACAGTAACTTTGCATTAGTTTTAGATAAACTATTTTTTTTCTCTTGTTTTTCAGATACAGGTCCAGGTGCTCAGAAGTGAGTTATGGATCGTCTGAGAGACGGCGAAGATCCTTATTTCTTCTACTTTGTGTTTTGATTAGAATCTCTCCACCTTTGTTTTGGAAAGTTTATATTATATTGAACTCTTTGAATTTGCCTATAGAGGCTCTCATGTTTCCTTCGGGAGAGATTAGGATATACTGTTGTCAACTAATTTCATAATGTACCCTAGCCGACCTAAACTTCGCGGGTCGCGACTAGTGGCTATTTAGTGACGAAATATATTGGTCAAGAATTTAATTTATTTGTAAATTTGGTTATGGCTATTGCTGTAAATTTGGTTATGGCTATTGCTGTAAATTAAAATATTTTGTCCTAGTGACAATACAGTTACTTTTGCATTAGTTTTATGTATCATGGATTAATATTTCTTTCTTAAAATAAATATTTTCCCAAGTCTAAAAACATTGGAACACCCCTATTTGTAAAACTATCACAGAACTTTCTTTGGAAGGAAAGTTATCAAACTTGAAGTTTAAACTTTAAACAACTTTGCTGCCAAGCTTGCTCATCTTGTGGAGATGGAGGTGAAACATAGATGTAATCAGATACTTGAACTCGGATTTCCTTTAGGTGGAATTGCCAAGCTGTTTGCTCAAGAATGGGAGGGTGATGTAACTGTTGTTATGCCTGCAACTCTTGCTCAGTACTCGAAAATTATACAGAATCCTTCATATATGGAACTTCAGAAGGCAAACAACCAAGGGAGAAGATGCACCTGGGAGAAGCTTTCGGCCATAAAAGCTAATTGCGGAATTGAGCTTGCTCTTGATGAGTGTGTTGTAATGCTCAATCATATGAGAAGACTCAAACGAAGTGCTGTAAGAGCGGCAGCTGCTGTTTCTTCTCAAGGTCCCAGTTTTCCCCCTGCTGTCAAGTTCTGTGGTGCAAGAAGAATTCCTTCATGGAATGTTATTGCACGAGAAAATTCAACAGGATCCCTTGAAGATCTTATTCTAGGCGCTAACGGTCCCAATGAAACCTCCGGTAAAAATTGGAAGTCCAACCGTAGCGCATATGATGGAAGTGACTGTGAATCTGAATGTAGTGACTCAAATTCTTGGACAAGAACTGGGGGGCCTTTAATGAGAACTACTTCGTCCAATCTGTTCATTGACTTCGTCCAGCACTTAGAAATTGATATTGAACCTAGTACAAGCATGCCGGGTCGTACTACGCCTCACGATTTTCAATATCACAGTCCCAGGGTGACAACACCGGATAGGAGCTCCTCAGAATCCGACCAGAGGGAAAACGGCAACAAGGTTTTCACGAATGGATCTAGCATAATGGTAACTGAAGGCGATCTTTTGCAGCCTGAAAGGATCCATAATGGGATTGTGTTCAATGTTATCAAGAAAGAAGACTTGTCACCTTCAAGTAGGAGTCATGATAGTTTTAGCAATGAAGTCGCCGAGTCTGTCCAAATTTATTGTCCAGGGAAGGAGATGGACACTGCTAGCACAGTTTCTGATTCCGAAAATGGCGACAATGAAACAATTACCCTAGACAACAACTCCGAAGTTGATTCCAGTGCCGATTTGGGTAAGGATAAAACCGTTGCTGACCGTTAACTCTTGGCAATTTTCCCTGGTGACTTCAATACTTCGATGCTATTGAACGTAGATTGTTAATAGCATGAAATTTGGTCTTGCCAAGGAAAATATTTACTTACCCTTATAAGTTATGTGTTCTTAGTGTTGATCATTACTCCCACTTATGAAAATATCTTCACGCCAAAGATTTGTCTACTGTTGTATTTTGACGGGTATATGTATAGCTGTTAATCAAGGTTACTCAGAAATGCAGCGAAAGTAAAATGGGGTTTCTTTATCGTCCAAAAAAAAAAAACTTTAAACAATTTCTAAAAATATCAATGTAATCAGTTGCTTAGAGAAGCAACGTGAAATGTCTCAAGTCCCAGCCACCATTATGGTAAAGAAAGTGCTATTGAGGCCCAAAAGACCAGTCTACTTGGCCTTGGGCAAGGAATATTGAAACTGTAGGCTACTTGGAAGGCGTTTCAGAAGATGTAGAACCCTTTTCAACCACTTTGGTAGAAGTAGAAATAGCATATTCTTCAGCTTCAACAAGCTTTCGTAGTTTCTCTTGAAGATTCTTTACTCTGTCTTCGGTTTTTCGAAGCTTTTTCCATCTATATGCAGTCCATAGACCAAAGCCACCATATACAACAATATAGGAAGCCCATACATAAGGGTAGGTTTCTGCATTCTCTTTGATTTTGAAATATTGTTTCTGCAATGAATCTATCAAGTTCACAGTAGAAGAGGCACTTGCTACTTGATCCTCAGTATTCTGGACCGGTGTGGCGGAACTAGTTGCTTGTGGCTGATTTACCATACTCTCTGACTGTAATATTCAGTTATCAATAATCTAATAGTTGTATAACCAATGACCCTTTTACAATCGAGCCCTATACAATAACATCAAAGCATAAACATACAACATGAGAAAAGATTTATTGTGCTGCTAATCAAGAGTCAACAGTCTTGTAAAGGAGAAACTGTAATGAGTATAGGTATTGCAACACTTAGTTTGGAATTTGTAAAATTTCTTAGGACTCTCCTCCCCGATTACATCTCTTCTATCTTATTTATCTCTCTTTTCTCTACCAAATTTCCTCAATATGATTCTACTTTCACTATAATCCTCTAATCCTACTACTCGTAAAATCAATCTCATTACAGAAAAATATTTTCCTTTTTTCAAAATATAAAATTATCAATGATCAATAATATAACTTAGAAACAAAATTACAAAACAATATAACATGGCTACAAAACCAAGTCAAGAACAACTAAACCGACATAAAATATTAATGAGTATAAAGTGAAACTTTAACCAGATGCATTCTCATAATATGGCTGCCACAATCTAAACTGAACTCACAATTAGCATTTTTGTTTTCTCAAATTTGAAACTTTTCAACCATAAAACCAAGGGAAACAGCCATACAAACATTAAAACAAAAATTTTTAATGCATTTAATTCATTTGAAAAACAAAAACTTTCCCCTTTCATTAACTTAACCAATGCCTTTTGCCTTAGGAGTGAGGACACTTTTTTACCTATTTTTTTTTCAATATTGTGATGGAATAGAATTTAAACTTAAATTTTTATGCGCTTAGTGACAACACAGTAACTTTGCATTAGTTTTAGATAAACTATTTTTTTTTCTCTTGTTTTTCAGATACAGGTCCAGGTGCTCAGAAGTGAGTTATGGATCGTCTGAGAGACGGCGAAGATCCTTATTTCCTCTACTTTGTGTTTTGATTAGAATCTCTCCACCTGTGTTTTGGAAAGTTTATATTATATTGAACTCTTTGAATTTGCCTATAGAGGCTCTCATGTTTCCTTCGGGAGAGATTAGGATATACTGTTGTCAAATAATTTCATAATGTACCCTAGCTGACCTAAACTTCGCGGGTCGCGACTAGTGGCTATTTAGTGACGAAATATATTGGTCAAGAATTTAATTTATTTGTAAATTTGGTTATGGCTATTGCTGTAAATTTGGTTATGGCTATTGCTGTAAATTAAAATATTTTGTCCTAGTGACAATACAGTTACTTTTGCATTAGTTTTATGTATCATGGATTAATATTTCTTTCTTAAAATAAATATTTTCCCAAGTCTAAAAACATTGGAACACCCCTGTTTGTAAAACTATCACAGAACTTTCTTTGGAAGGAAAGTTATCAAACTTGAAGTTTAAACTTTAAACAACTTCGCTGCCAAGCTTGCTCATCTTGTGGAGATGGAGGTGAAACATAGATGTAATCAGATACTTGAACTCGGATTTCCTTTAGGTGGAATTGCCAAGCTGTTTGCTCAAGAATGGGAGGGTGATGTAACTGTTGTTATGCCTGCAACTCTTGCTCAGTACTCGAAAATTATACAGAATCCTTCATATATGGAGGCAAACAAGGCAAACAACCAAGGGAGAAGATGCACCTGGGAGAAGCTTTCGGCCATAAAAGCTAATTGCGGAATTGAGCTTGCTCTTGATGAGTGTGTTGTAATGCTCAATCATATGAGAAGACTCAAACAAAGTGCTGCAAGAGCGGCAGCTGCTGTTTCTTCTCAAGGTCCCGGTTTTCCCCTGCTGTCAAGTTCTGTGGTGCAAGAAGAATTCCTTCATGGAATGTTATTGCACGAGAAAATTCAACAGGATCCCTTGAAGATCTTATTCTAGGCGCTAACGGTCCCAATGAAACCTCCGGTAAAAATTGGAAGTCCAACCGTAGCGCATATTATGGAAGTGACTGTGAATCTGAATGTAGTGACTCAAATTCTTGGACAAGAACTGGGGGGCCTTTAATGAGAACTACTTCGTCCAATCTGTTCATTGACTTCGTCCAGCACTTAGAAATCGATATTGAACCTAGTACAAGCATGCCGGGTCGTACTACGCCTCACGATTTTCAATATCACAGTCCCAGGGTGACAACACCGGATAGGAGCTCCTCAGAATCCGACCAGAGGGAAAACGGCAACAAGGTTTTCACGAATGGATCTAGCATAATGGTAACTGAAGGCGATCTTTTGCAGCCTGAAAGGATCCATAATGGGATTGTGTTCAATGTTATCAAGAAAGAAGACTTGTCACCTTCAAGTAGGAGTCATGATAGTTTTAGCAATGAAGTCGCCGAGTCTGTCCAAATTTATTGTCCAGGGAAGGAGATGGACACTGCTAGCACAGTTTCTGATTCCGAAAATGGCGACAATGAAACAATTACCCTAGACAACAACTCCGAAGTTGATTCCAGTGCCGATTTGGGTAAGGATAAAACCGTTGCTGACCGTTAACTCTTGGCAATTTTCCCTGGTGACTTCAATACTTCGATGCTATTGAACGTAGATTGTTAATAGCATGAAATTTGGTCTTGCCAAGGAAAATATTTACTTACCCTTATAAGTTATGTGTTCTTAGTGTAGATCATTACTCCCACTTATGAAAATATCTTCACGCCAAAGATTTGTCTACTGTTGTATTTTGACGGGTATATGTATAGCTGTTAATCAAGGTTACTCAGAAATGCAGCGAAAGTAAAATGGGGTTTCTTTATCGTCCAAAAAAAAAAACTTTAAACAATTTCTAAAAATATCAATGTAATCAGTTGCTTAGAGAAGCAACGTGAAATGTCTCAAGTCCCAGCCACCATTATGGTAAAGAAAGTGCTATTGAGGCCCAAAAGACCAGTCTACTTGGCCTTGGGCAAGGAATATTGAAACTGTAGGCTACTTGGAAGGCGTTTCAGAAGATGTAGAACCCTTTTCAACCACTTTGGTAGAAGTAGAAATAGCATATTCTTCAGTTTCAACAAGCTTTCTTAGTTTCTCTTGAAGATTCTTTACTCTGTCTTCGGTTTTTCGAAGCTTTTTCCATCTATATGCAGTCCATAGACCAAAGCCATCATATACAACAATATAGGAAGCCCATACATAAGGGTAGGTGTCTGCATTCTCTTTGATTTTGAGATATTGTTTCTGCAATGAATATATCAAGTTCACAGTAGAAGAGGCACTTGCTACTTGATCCTTAGTATTCTGGACCGGTGTGGCGGAACTAGTTGCTTGTGGCTGATTTACCATACTCTCTGACTGTAATATTCAGTTATCAATAATCTAATAGTTGCATAACCAATGACCCTTTTACAATCGAGCCCTATACAATAACATCAAAGCATAAACATACAACATGAGAAAAGATTTATTGTGCTGCTAATCAAGAGTCAACAGTCTTGTAAAGGAGAAACTGTAATGAGTATAGGTATTGCAACACTTAGTTTGGAATTTGTAAAATTTCTTAGGACTCTCCTCCCCGATTACATCTCTTCTATCTTATTTATCTCTCTTTTCTCTACCAAATTTCCTCAATATGATTCTACTTTCACTATAATCCTCTAATCCTACTACTCGTAAAATCAATCTCATTACAGAAAAATATTTTCCTTTTTTCAAAATATAAAATTATCAATGATCAATAATATAACTTAGAAACAAAATTCAAAACAATATAACATGGCTACAAAACCAAGTCAAGAACAACTAAACCGACATAAAATATTAATGAGTATAAAGTGAAACTTTAACCAGATGCATTCTCATAATATGGCTGCCATAATCTAAACTGAACTCACAATTAGCATTTTTGTTTTCTCAAATTTGAAACTTTTCAACCATAAAACCAAGGGAAACAGCCATACAAACATTAAAACAAAAATTTTTAATGCATTTAATTCATTTGAAAAACAAAAACTTTCCCCTTTCATTAACTTAACCAATGCCTTTTGCCTTAGGAGTGAGGACACTTTTTTACCTATTTTTTTTTTCAATATTGTGATGGGATAGAATTTAAACTTAAAGTTTTATGCGCTTAGTGACAATATAGTAACTTTGCATTAGTTTTAGATAAACTATTTTTTTTCTTGTTTTTCAGATACAGGTCCAGGTGCTCAGAAGTGAGTTATGGATCGTCTGAGAGACGGCGAAGATCCTTATTAAGCTTTTTCCATCTATATGCAGTCCATAGACCAAAGCCACCATATACAACAATATAGGAAGCCCATACATAAGGGTAGGTTTCTGCATTCTCTTTGATTTTGAGATATTGTTTCTGCAATGAATCTATCAAGTTCACAGTAGAAGAGGCACTTGCTACTTGATCCTCAGTATTCAGGACCGGTGTGGCAGAACTTGTTGCTTGTGGCTGATTTACCATACTCTCTGACTGTAATATTCAGTTATCAATAATCTAATAGTTGCATAACCAATGACCCTTTTACAATCGAGCCCTATACAATAACATCAAAGCATAAACATACAACATGAGAAAAGATTTATTGTGCTGCTAATCAAGAGTCAACAGTCTTGTAAAGGAGAAACTGTAATGAGTATAGGTATTGCAACACTTAGTTTGGAATTTGTAAAATTTCTTAGGACTCTCCTCCCCGATTACATCTCTTCTATCTTATTTATCTCTCTTTTCTCTACCAAATTTCCTCAATATGATTCTACTTTCACTATAATCCTCTAATCCTACTACTCGTAAAATCAATCTCATTACAGAAAAATATTTTCCTTTTTTCAAAATATAAAATTATCAATGATCAATAATATAACTTAGAAACAAAATTACAAAACAATATAACATGGCTACAAAACCAAGTCAAGAACAACTAAACCGACATAAAATATTAATGAGTATAAAGTGAAACTTTAACCAGATGCATTCTCATAATATGGCTGCCATAATCTAAACTGAACTCACAATTAGCATTTTTGTTTTCTCAAATTTGAAACTTTTCAACCATAAAACCAAGGGAAACAGCCATACAAACATTAAAACAAAAATTTTTAATGCATTTAATTCATTTGAAAAACAAAAACTTTCCCCTTTCATTAACTTAACCAATGCCTTTTGCCTTAGGAGTGAGGACACTTTTTTACCTATTTTTTTTTTTCAATATTGTGATGGGATAGAATTTAAACTTAAAGTTTTATGCGCTTAGTGACAATATAGTAACTTTGCATTAGTTTTAGATAAACTATTTTTTTTTCTCTTGGTTTTCAGATACAGGTCCAGGTGCTCAGAAGTGAGTTATGGATCGTCTGAGAGACGGCGAAGATCCTTATTTCCTCTACTTTGTGTTTTGATTAGAATCTCTCCACCTTTGTTTTGGAAAGTTTATATTGTATTGAACTCTTTGAATTTGCCTATAGAGGCTCTCATGTTTCCTTCGGGAGAGATTAGGATATACTGTTGTCAACTAATTTCATAATGTACCCTAGCCGACCTAAACTTCGCGGGTCGCGACTAGTGGTTATTTAGTGACGAAATATATTGGTCAAGAATTTAATTTATTTGTAAATTTGGTTATGGCTATTGCTGTAAATTTGGTTATGGCTATTGCTGTAAATTTGGTTATGGCTATTGCTGTAAATTTGGTTATGGCTATTGCTGTAAATTTGGTTATGGCTATTGCTGTAAATTAAAATATTTTGTCCTAGTGACAATACAGTTACTTTTGCATTAGTTTTATGTATCATGGATTAATATTTCTTTCTTAAAATAAATATTTTCCCAAGTCTAAAAACATTGGAACACCCCTGTTTGTAAAACTATCACAGAACTTTCTTTGGAAGGAAAGTTATCAAACTTGAAGTTTAAACTTTAAACAATTTCTAAAAATATCAATGTAATCAGTTGCTTAGAGAAGCAACATGAAATGTCTAAAGTCCCAGCCACCATTATGGTAAAGAAAGTGATATTGAGGCCCAAAAGACCAGTCTACTTGGCCTTGGGCAAGGAATATTGAAACTGTAGGCTACTTGAATAACTCCAGATTTTAGTTGGTGTAATAGTTTGGGTTTGATTCTTATCACGGATTTCAAGTTTTTGCTGGAAAGCCTACTCTAGATATTAGAGAAGTAGAGAGGACAAAGTGGAGTAAGTCCCAAAAAAAAAGGGGGGGGGGTGAGATGCGAGAAACTTAATTTTCAACCCATCCAAGTTAATAAAATATAACTCAAGTCCAAAAAAAAGTTAATATAACTAAATTTTATATTAACAGAGTAACTCAAAATTTTCAACATTTAATTGGATAATAATATAAATGTTTTACACTATTGCATATCGAAATTTAAAACTATATATAACGAGGATACACTCTTGTTAACACTATTTTTTTTTTCAAAAAAAAACTTGTTACTTTTCATATTTACATGTATGTATTACTACAATTATTAAATTTGACCATAATGAGTGCGAGCGAACTGGTTCGAATCGAGTTGATCGAACTGTATGTGTTCATCATACCTTCACAAATAATTTTCAAATGGCTAAAATAAAAATCGAACTTATAAAGAATGTTTATACACAATTTTTTTATTCGCTAAATTATGTTTAATCTTTTGTTTTGTATCATAGAAAACATATATATCTAAATATATAAAAATAAAAAATGCTACTTCACGAGTCGCGCATAGCCCACTAAACAGGGGAATGGTGTATCATATATAACTCCATTTCAAAATAATTTTGACATTCTAATAGATTGAATAGCACTACAAACAGCTATTCAAACTTTAATATATTTACATACTCAGAAGTCAGAATTGCATTTTTGTGTACACACGGACATCAAAAATGATCTAAAGTCTGCTCTGTAACGCGATTCTTCTTTCATTTGAGAAACCAATGAATAATAACAATGGACAAGCTATATATTGGTTATTAATTAATTAATTAAACCGGTTCATGTTATTAATTACGGTTTGAAGAAATTGGCATTGAGACGTTTATCAATTAGAGTCTTCAAAGCCGAAGCTATCAAAAGAGCAGCGATAAGCATTCCTAAGCAACCAAGAACAACGTTGAAGCACCAAGCGAAGCTTCTCGTACGAGGTTTCTTAATGGCCACCCACATGAAACATGGGTATGCATAAGACACTGGCACGAATGCGATTCCACCAAGAAGAAGTGACAGTGATGGTAGGAAGGGGAACGCCACGGCTACAAAGAAGGTTAATCCTCCAAAGAAAAGACGAATGCATGTTCTGACCCACCTCGGACACTTGTTCTGCAAAAACACTCCGACACTCTTGTCAGACAATGTGCAGGCGGAAAGAGGGTGATGTGAAAGATGTGACGTACCTCGGGGGAAGAGCCAACCTTCCCCTTATATACATGTCAGCAGTGGGCTCCCCTGGAGGGCAGGCCCATATTCTCAAGGACGCTGTCCCATAGCTGCGGGTGAGCCGTACGGGACGCGTGTCCGGGTCGGTTGGAGGGTGCACAACCGGGCCGGGTGGAGCTCGGGTCGGGTTGACCCGCGAGAGTCCTGGGCCGGGCCGTAACAGTGCCCCCGACGCGTCAGTGAGGGTCGTGAGGGCGGTCGGTGGCGCGTGATGTCCTTGTTCGTGTGTTGCCGTTGAGTCGGCGGACCGTAAGAGAGGCGCGTCTCTCGTGCGCGTGTCCCTTGGTCTGCTGAGGCGTTCGTTCGTCGCTTCGTTCTTTGCGCTGAGCATTAAATGCTCATAATGGTTTGAAAAAACCCCGCGCGTAAAGACCGTTTTGCCCTTGCTTTCTTTCGCGCTTCTCGTGGTGGTTTTTAAACAGTTTCTTCTTTCTTTTTCTCCCACTCTTGCTATTTTCATCCTCTTTTCTCCCTGACATCCAAATTTTCTTGCTCGAGCTATCTTGTGCTTCTCTTTCACACTCCAATTCCTACAGCCATTTCAGGTAATTTCTTGTTTCTTACTTTCTTGTGTTTATACTGTGCCTTATTGTTACGTAGTTGCTGTTTGTGTTTACCTTTGCCTGATGGCTTTCCAATCGTTGGGGTAGATGAATTATGGGAGGGGTACCATTCCGGGGTAGGTTTTTAGGTGACTTGTGCGATAGGTTTAGATTTTAACCGTATTTGGTCATGGTAAAGTTGAAAGGGTGTAGTTTCTGGGTTGTTATGGACCCCCGACCTCATAGACTAACGGATTGGTACCCCGCTGTAGGTATGCCTCGCATTGTCTCCCGGTCTTCCGGATCTGGCGCAGCCTACGACCCGTACGCCTGGGTGACTGACGATATAAAGGCATCGCCCAACCAAATGGATTTGGAGGAGTTGAATGAGTTTCGGCGAGCCGGTCACTTGTGTGGGGGGACGGACGAGGAGGCCAATTATGAGACCGTCGTTCCTGCCCCCCACGAGCGTATTTACGAGCTCAACTTCCATTCTCCTCGCGTCCCCGATTGGATTTGGTTTTACAAGTCCATGTTCACGCAAGTTGGCGTTCGGATACCGTTCTCTGAGTTTCAAATGGCACTCCTAAACCGGATATCCGTCTCCCCCTCTCAGCTCCATCCGAACAGTTGGGCCTCGATCCGCTGTTTCGAAATGGTTTGCGAGTATCTAGAGCTGCCGGTGTCAGTGGACGTCTTCCTCTTTTACTTCAACCTTACCAACCCTTCCAAGCAGGGGAAGGCGAGGAAAGGATTTCTCTCTTTCCGTTCTGGCCAGGGTAGGAGAATATTTGGCCTCTTCGAGGACTCCTACCATGGTTTCAAAGATAAGTATTTCAAAGTCCGTCCCGTCAGAGGTCGTCATCCCTTTTGGTTGTCGTTAGAGGGGGAGCGGCTCATCCCGACTTACTGGAGTTTCGGGGCGGGTTCGAATCCCTTTATCAAGGTGACGTACAAGAGGTTGTCACCTGTAGATAAGCAAATAGCTGACGTACTTTTTGCTATTTTTGAAAAGAACCCCGTGAACCCTCATCTTCTTTTGGGTGAACGGGAGGCCGGCAGGAGCTATATCCGTGAGTTGTCTTATTTGCTTGTCTTTGCGTTTACTGTTGTTTTCTTTATCCGTTTTAACGACTAATGCATTTGTTGTTTGTTGTAGTGGAAATGTCTGCCACTGTGGTCGGACTTGAAAACTTGATGAAGACCTTTTTTGAAGGTAGTGACGACGAGGAAGCGGAGAAGGATGCTGGGGAGGCGGAGGATCAGACCGGGAAGTCGGAGGGTCCAGCCGTAGAGGTTGGAGGTCAGGGCGAGGCTTCTTCTCGGGAGGCCGTTAAGGCGGGGAAAAGACCTATCGAGGATCAGGGTTCCCCTATTCCCGAGGAGGCAACTGGCGGGCACTCAACCGCTTCCCGCCAAGAAGATGATGACGTGGAGCTTATTCACACTCCCAAAAGGCGGAGGTCGTCAGCCAGTCTGGAGGGGGCCCTTAGTATCATGGAGAGAAATTTTGATGCAACAAGGTTTATAGACTCCCAATTGATCCCCGGGACGGAGGAACATTTCCTTGGCACTGAACTGGCTGGGCAGGCTAGATGGATGTATCGGACTTTGCTCCGGGGGGCCGTAATAGCTCGAAAGGCTGAGTTCGAGTTGTCGGGAATGCAAGCCCTCCGAAGGAAGCTTGAGTCCTCTGTTAAAGCCAATAATGATTTCAAAGTTCAAGTTGAGCAGCTCCAGGGTCAGTTGTCCGAAATGGCGGAGAACCTAAAAGTTTCGGAGGAGAAGGCGACCTCCGCTGCCGAGAAGTTGAAAATTTCGGACGATTCGGTGGCCCGCCTAATCGAGCGGGAGATGACCTTGGAGGGCCAGCTGAACTCTGCTCAGGGTCGGGCGGCGGCCTTGGAGAAAGAGCGTGACGAAGATGTCTCGTTGGCCGAGGCCGCTAGGTCGGAAGTCGAGGGGCTCAAAAAGAAGCTGAAGGCTACCAGGGAGCAGGGAAAGAACACCATCTCGATGACCGAAGATGCTTTGAAGTCTCAGCTGAGGATCGCAGCTCCTGATTTCGGCACGTCGTTAATTGGCGTTTTCAAGACTATCCAGGACGGAAAGATTGTTGACATGCCGAGGAAGTGAGGCCTTGTAACTTAAGATATTTTGTAATGGCGTTTGCTGAACAACTTATTGCTTGTTTTTTGTTTTGACTCTTTATAAGTTATACTTATTTGGTCGTTTGGCCGGGTTGCCGTTTACTATATTTGCTGTCGTTGTTTCTCTTGGGGGCTCGCGCCCGTTTTCCCGTTTTATGATTGTTATGGCTTGGGTCGCCGTGGTCGTATTGTCGTCGCCGTTGGCTTTGGCCGTAACGAAGATGGCCCCTGGGGTGATCAATCCCGGTCTGCCGTTTTAAGGCGCGCTCGTGTGCGGCGCACATAGGGAAGAGGTAAACAAGTACGAAAAGAAAGAAAAAAAAGTTTTGACAAGTATGAGTTAATCGTTAGCTAAGCAAATTAATCAATATGGCGAATATTTGATAAGATAAAAAGGTAGATTGTCATGCAAACAAAGCAAGTATTTACTATCTCTTTAGGTTCTCAGGTCGGCGAGTCATCTGGTCATGAGTAGAACCTTCTTAGGCTTCCCGCATTCCATGTTCTGGGCACTTCCTTGCCGTCGAGTCTTTCGAGCTTGTAAGCACCTTTGCCGAGTACCTCCCTTACCCTGTAGGGACCTTCCCAATTTGCTGCCAGCTTACCTTCCCCTGGGATCGGGACGCCGATGTCGTTGCGTCGCAGGACGAGGTCCCTTTCCTCGAAATCTCGTTTGAGGATTTTTGCGTTGTATCGCAGGGCTATTCTTTGTTTCAGCGCCATTTCTGTTAGGTGAGCCATCTCCCTTGTTTCCTCAATCAGGTCCTTCTCGACTGCTTCGCTCATGCCTGCGAGTAGTAGTCGAGGGCTCGGTTCGCCGATTTCGACTGGTATCACCGCATCGACCCCGTATGTTAGGCGAAAGGAAGTTTCCCCCGTAGCGCTTTGCTCGGTTGTCCGGTAAGACCATAGGACGGAGGAGAGTTCGTCAGCCCAGCTTCCTTTCTTATTGTCTAGGCGCTTCTTTAGACCAAGAAGGACGACTTTGTTTGCGGCCTCTACCTGCCCGTTTGTTTGGGGATGTTCTACCGAGGAGAACTTTTGCTTTATCCCTAGGCTAGAGAGGAACTCCATGAACTTCTTGTCTGTGAACTGGGTCCCGTTATCTGAGATGACAACCTCTGGGATACCGAAACGGGTTATCACCTGCCTCCACACGAACTTCCGGCAGTTGGAGGACGATATCGTAGCCAGTGGTTCGGCCTCCACCCATTTGGTGTAGTAGTCAATGGCGACAATGAGGTATTTGACTTGTCCTGGGCCGACCGGGAAAGGTCCCAGGAGGTCGACTCCCCATTGTGCAAAAGGTCGAGTAATCGTTAGAGAGTTTAACTCGGAGGCCGGCGCCCTGTGGAAGTTGGCGTTTTGTTGACACTTTGTGCATTTTTTGACAAATTCCTTTGAGTCCTTCATCATTGTCGGCCAGTAGTACCCCGCTCGAATGAGCTTCCTTGCTAGGGCTTTGCCCCCGATGTGGTGTCCGCAACACCCCTCATGGACTTCTCTAAGCACGTAGTTCGTTTGGTCGGGGTGCAAACACTTCAATAGGGGCTGGCTGAGTCCCTTTTTGAATAGCTGTCCCTGTATGATTGCATATCTGGCCGCCTCCCTTCTTAAAGCTTTGGCTGCTTTCTCATCTTCAGGCAACTTGTCGAGTTCCAGGAAGTTGGTGATGGGGTCCAGCCATGAGGGGCTCGACTTCGCCAAGTAGAGGGCGACCGTTGGTTCCTTCACCATGCCTTGGATGAGCGACCGGTTACCCGATCCTGGCTTTGTGCTCGCCAGCTTCGACAGGAGGTCTGTCCGTGTGTTTCTTTCTCTTGGAACGTGTTGGACAATGACCTCCTAGAACTGGCTTGTCATTTCCTTAACCTTTTCCAAGTATTTTTGGAGGAGGGGGTCCCGGGCTTGGTAGCTTCCGTTTACCTGCGAGGTGACGACTTGGGAGTCGCTGCATACTTCGACCTTCGTCGCCCCGACTTTCCGAGCTAGTGTGAGTCCTCCCAAGAGAGCTTCATATTCTGCTTGGTTGTTGGACACTGGGAAGTCGAACTTGGTTGATTGCTCATAGATGATCCCTGCTGGGCTTTCTAGGATGACCCCTGCTCCCCAGACGTTTGGTTGGAGGCCCCGTCCACGTGAAGCCTCTACCGTGTGCCCGTTTTTTCGGGAGGGTCTCCCGTTACCTCAACTAAAAAGTCTGCCATTGCCTGGGCTTTGATTGCATGTCGGGGTTCATACTGCAAGTCGTATTGCGAGAGCTCGATGGCCCAGGTCATCATCCTACCGGCCAAGTCGGGCCTTTGCAGTACTTGGCGAATCGCTTGATCCGTCCTCACGACTATACGATGGCTCTCGTTGGGTCTTTTCCCCTTCTCTGACGAGCACCGTGGCCATTGCTTCCTCGGTTACCGATAGGTAGAGATAAAGCGGTTCTCCGGCCCTGGGTTTTCCGAGAACTGGTGGTGCCGCTAAGATCTGCTTGAAGTGGTTGAATGCCTCTTCGCACGTTGGGGTCCATTCGAACGTCATTCCTTTTTTCATTAGATTGAAGAAGGGCAGGGCTCTTGCTGCTGACGCGCCGAGGAATCGGGACAAAGCCGTTAACCTCCCGGCAAGTCGTTGAATGTCTTTGATAGAACCCGGGCTCTTCATCTGGAAAACTGCCTGACACTTCTCGGGGTTGGCTTCCACCCCTCTTTGAGTAATCATGAATCCCAGAAACTTTCCGGCTTCCATGGCAAACGCGCACTTGAGCGGATTAAGCCTCATGCCGTGTTGCCGGAGGGAGGAAAAAACGCCATCAAGGTCGCTAAGGAGGTCGTCGGGTCGTGTGGTCTTCGCGAGTATATCATCCACGTAGACTTCTACTGTTTTGCCTATAAGCTCACTGAATATTTTATTCATCAGCCTTTGGTACGTGGCCCCAGCGTTTTTCAAACCAAAAGGCATTACCCTGTAACAATAGATTCCCCCTGGCGTTATGAACGCCATTTTTTCCTCGTCGGGTCGGTGCATCGGTATCTGATTGTATCCTGAGTAGGCATCCATGAAGCTCAGATACCGGTACCCCGCCGCTGCGTCGACGAGTGCATCAATGTTAGGTAGGGGGTAGCAATCCTTGGGACACGCCTTGTTGAGGTCAGAGTAGTCCACGCACATTCTCCATCTCCCACTGTGCTTTTTAACCAGGACCACGTTCGACAACCAGGTCGAGTAGTCAAGTTCTCGGATGAATCCTGCTTCTAGGAGGCTGGCCGTTTGCCTGGCTACCTCTTCTGCCCTTTCTTGCGACATTTTTCTCCTCCTCTGGGCCACTGGCTTGGTTCCCGCCTTGACGGCCAGATGGTGCGATATGAGCTGGGGATCTATCCCGGGCATATCGGCGGGCGTCCAAGCAAAGAGGTCGGCATTAGCCCTGATCATTTCCATCAAAGGCTCCTTCATTTCATGGGGAAGGTTCCTGTTTATGAATGTGAAGTTATCGTCCTCATCGCCGACCCTGAACTTTTCCAAGTCTCCTTCTGGCTCTGGTCTAGGTTTGTCTTCTATCCTGGCGTCCAGGTCAGCAAGGAAGACCCCAGATGCTTCTTTGGACTTTTTCCTGAGAGAAAGGCTGGCGTGGTCGCAAGCGACCGCCGTTTCCAAGTCGCCTTTGATGGATCCTACGGATCCGTCATCCGTGACAAACTTCATCACCAGCAGCTTTGTGCTAATGGCCGCCCCCAGGTCGTTGATGGTTTTCCTCCCCAGGATGATGTTATAAGCCGTGGAGTCTCGTAGTATTACGAAGTCCGCCATGATTGTTCGTCGCTTTTGCCCCTGTCCAACAGAGGTCGGGAGTGAGATGATTCCATCCGGCTTGATGAAGTGGTCCCCCAACCCTACCACACCGTGCTGGTGGGTCGTCAGGTCGGCGTCTCTTAGTCCCAGGGCATCGAAAACGTTTCGAAACATGATGTTCGAGTCTGCCCCCGTATCTACCAGGATTCGTTTGACGAGGCCCGTTCCGACCCTGGCTGTGATGACCATGGGCGGACTTTCCGGTACCTCGTCAAACCATTGGTCCTCTGGGCCGAAGGAGATGGGTGGGATACCTCGGAAACTTCTAACGGTCGAGGTGGAGACCGCTAGGACCTTGGCGTCTTTTTTCTGTGCTGACTTTGACCTTGGGGCGGTGTTCCTGGCTGTTACCACGTTTACCACCGTAAGGCCGTGGTCGTCACCCTCTGGTTCCTGCCGTCGCCTCGTTGACCGGGGGCCATCTTCGCTATCGTGGTCCCGGTTGCGTCTCCTTGGTTCCCGTATAAGGTGAGAGAAGTCGGCAAGTTTCCCATCCCTGATAGCTTGCTCCAGGGCGTCTTTTAGGTCGAAGCAGTCTTGGGTCTTGTGTCCGTAGCCCTTGTGGTACTCACAGTAGAGGTTCTTGTTTCCTCCCGTCCTGTCCTTCAGAGGTCGGGGCTTTGACAGTATCCCCTTTTCCGCTATCTGTTGGTAAACTTCGGTGATTGGTGCAGTGAGGGGGGTATAATTGGTGAACTTCCCAACTCGGGGGAACGGTTTGGGTGTTATACTCGGACCGCCGTCCCTGGCGTGTTCCTTTGGTCTTTCTCTGCCTTCATAGTGCCGGGCTTGGTTGTAGGCGGGCTGACGTTTATTGGCAGCCACGACCCGGCTGACTTCTTCGTCATTGATGTATTCTTTGGCCACGCACTGGATCTCTTGCATTGTCCAAACGGGCTTTGTGGTAAGGTGTTTCCTGAAGTCCTCGTTCGAGAGCCCGTTCGTCAAGCATAGACTTGCCACCGAGTCCGTTAGACCGTCAATCTCCAGGCACTCGTCATTGAAATGGTCCAGGTATTTCCTGGTCGGCTCTCCGGGTCTCTGTGTCACCCCTAGCAAATTGATTGGGTGTTTGGCTTTGACAATCCTGGTCGTGAATTGAGCCAAGAAGGCGTGGCTGATGTCAGAGAATTGAGTCACCGAGCCCTGCGGGAGGTTGTTGAACCACCGTATCGCTGGGCCCGCCAGGGTGACCGGGAAGGCGCGACATCTGACCTCGTCTCCTACCCCTTCCAGGTTCATTCTGGCCTCAAAGGCCGTCAAGTGTTCCAGGGGATCTTGTGTTCCATCATACTTCATGTCCGTTGGCTTGTCGAAGTGTTTCGGCAGCCGGACCTCGAGCACGGAACGGTGGAAGGGGGTCGCTCCTATTATCACTGGTCCCCGGGTAGTTCTCCCCGGCTCGCCATTCTCCCGACGGGCGTTCTCTTCGCCTCTGTTCGACGCGCGCCGTCTCTCGTGTCAGGCGTAAATGATGGGGTCCCGACTTCTTCTTCTGGCTCGTCCCCGTCCCCCCGTGCTCTCTGACTCGTATTGGGGGCTGGGTGAGCGCCTCGAGCGGCTCCTTGAACGGGAGCGGGTGGGGCTCCGCTCCGGAGTGCGTTGGTCGCGTTCTCTCTCGGCTAGCCGGCGCTCTAAGTCTTTCATCCTATGGCGCAACTCTTGCATTATCCTGGCGTGGTTGTCGCCAGTACCTCCGAAGGGGCGTCTTTCGTGAGTCTGCGTCGTGTCCCTCGGAGGCGACCTCTGCTGTTGTCGGGTATCTGTCGGAACGGCGCCTCCCCCAAGCACGGGAGGCGCAGCCTCGCTACCTGTCTCAGTCTGGACTAGTACGAAGTCCATGTTTGATCCCCACAGACGGCGCCAATGTTCGGTAGATCGGCTACCAGACGGTTCGGGTCAGGATTCGGAGTGATGGAGGGGCTCGTCTGGCTACGATCGTCCAGTCCAAGAGGAGCGAGGTCCCGAGTACACGCTCTTGTCAGACAATGTGCAGGCGGAAAGAGGGGTGATGTGAAAGATGTGACGTACCTCGGGGGAAGAGCCAACCTTCCCCTTATATACATGTCAGCAGTGGGCTCCCCTAGAGGGCAGACCCATATTCTCAAGGACGCTGTCCCATAGCTGCGGGTGAGCCGTACGGGACACGTGTCCGGGTCGGTTGGAGGGTGCACAACCGGGCCGGGTGGAGCTCGGGTCGGGTTGATCCGCGAGAGTCCTGGGTCGGGCCGTAACAATTAGTTAAGTTAAAATTCTTGCCTGGTTTCCGTAAGCCCAAAATCCGGGAAGAGCCAGGGGATAAAGCACATGGCAATTATTGCGTACGAAATGATCACTCCTCTACGCATTTTTACGTTGGATTTCTCTTTCAAATCTGATGGAAGCGTTCCCTGTGTAACCATAGATACATAAATGAATTGGTTTGATCTAATTTTCAAAATCATAATCTTAACTATGATTTTTTATAAATATATTTTTATGTGAATAATTATAAACTCAAAATTTTTTTGGGTGTAATTTTTTTTTTTATAATTATAAACTCGAATATAATTAATGACTCACCTGTATTTCGAGTATAAGATTATGTCCCCGGAAAGCAAGCAAAATGATTCCAATGGAATTCATAACGTCATTAGCCTCAGCCACGTTACTTCCATGCATCGTTGTTACCATAATTCGTTAATGTTTATCCATGCCTTCTGATTTCTCTTTAATCTCGGCGTACGCCGCTGCCGTTGATTTCTGCGGCGAGAGTGGTTCCTCTTTCACGTATACCGCCGCTGCTGTGGCTAGGGTTAGCAACAGCGTGATTGAAACGAAGAAGCAGCTTTTCAGGTGGGCGCAGTACACATCGCAAGCTTTCGTTCTTGTGAACGGGAAGATGTGATGGAGACCGCTGTAGGAACCGGCGGCGTATCCTAGGACGTTTCCCACCTCCATGAAAAAGGAGAAGCCAGCGTTGGCCATCCGCATTTTCCGTTGGTCTCCGGCGGCGAGGTCGGCGAGAAGTGCCCGGCATGGAGCTTGAAGCATGTTGTTGGCAACGTCGAGGATCTAGAACCCGACCACGAAGATGGCTATGGCACGCGGGCGGGCCTTCTTCTCGAGCGAGTCACCAAACATGTGTCCCATGTCAGCAGCGTAGCCTATAAGGAGCACTGCAATGGCGACCGCTAAGGCTCCGGCAGCAATGAAAGGCCGTCGGCGTCCAAACCGTGACGTGCAGCAGGTAGTAGCCTACTATGGGCTGTACGAGCATCCCACTTATGGGTCCGCAAAATAAGATGTAAACTGCGGAAGTGTGTGGGATACCAAGGAGGTGAACCTACGGCATCAGTAAGGATAGCTGTAGAGCCCACCCAAACTGAACACCGGCGGTGATAGACGCCACGACGATGATCTGACGTAGAAGATTCGGCTTTGGTGGTAGTGCAGATTGGTTCTCTAAGTTGAGAGAAAGGAACTCCATTGTTTTTTTGAAAGAGTAAGTAATGTGTCTTTGTGAATTGTGTGTTAGGGTGTGGAGTTAAGGGGAAGGGGTGTGAGAGTTTTATAATAGAATAGGGAAGTATGAAGGTTATGTTAATTAATTTGAGTTATAAATAACATAAATAAGGTTAGATTATTTAAAAAGTGATCTACACTTTTATAGAATAATTAGTTAAAAATTAAAAAAATGTTATTTTATTTCTATATTTGATAAAGTTTATTATGCTCTAAATATATTATTTAGGTATTTATTATGGTGAAATATATTGGTCAAGAATTTAATTCATTTGTAAATTTGGTTATGGCTATTGCTGTGATGATTAATGTCTTTTTTCCACTAGAATCTTTGACCAAGGTGTAAATTAACATTATTGTAAATATGGATTATTTGAAAAGTTATTCTTGCCAACACAAGAATACAGCATATAAATAAGCAATTAGCACTTAGCAGTAAGCACCATTGCTCACTCCAGGGTATATTCCTCCTGTTGTTATAGCTGGAACATTCGCAGCTAACGCTCTGCTCATAAAGGACTTTGCACGCGCTGCATAGCTTGTGTCATCGCAAACATCAACATATGCAGTCTGCATCAAGAAACATATCGAAAATGATAGTCAGGTGTTGCAAACATGCACATTTAAAAGGCAGGAACCAAGATATATGCCTGCATGTAGGTGCGGAGAGATTTTCAATATCATATATAACATGAGCAAGGATTAAATGTTGAATATAGAATATGGTACCTTAGTGTTTATGGCAGCTTCAAGCACACTGCATTTTTCTGCTTGTTGGAATGGCCCCGCCGTATGAACTACAAGATCCACATCTGCATAAAGCAGAGCCTTAAGATATCATTATCACTGAATTTTCCCATCAATATCATTATCACTCCAAACATTTAAACTTACATAACCGTATAACTGTATTACAATACAATATAAATTTTACGGCAGTATCAACAACATCAATTCACCACACAAAATAAACAAACAAGCAAGCAAGTAAATGAAAAGCCAGTTGACAAAATGTGATGTTACTGCAACTACCTTCTTTTAAGTTTTAACTAACTAATACTGTACAATCTATTTAGAGTAGTTATGATTACCTTGCAGAGCAGTTTGGAGTGAATCTTGATCATTGAGATCAACCTGAGAAAAACCAGAATTGCCCCCGAGTTTTGCAACCAAAGCTTCACCTTTCTCTCTGTTGTTACCATACTTGAATAGAATGAATTACTCATATTCACAGTAAACTACGTTAGTAAACAGTAATTGTTATATACATAAAGGTGCTGCTGAATAGCAGAGCAGATGATAACATGGAAGAGAGAGAGAGAGAGAGAGAGAGAGAGAGAGAGAGAGAGAGAGAGAGAGAGAGAGAGAGAGAGAGAGAGAGAGAGAGAGAGAGAGAGAGAGAGAGAGAGAGAGACCTGTTTCTGCCAGCGACGAGGATGCGGAGATCGGGGCAAAGGTTGGAGAGAGCAATGGCGGTGGATCCACCGACCCTACCTGTTCCGCCAAGAACCAAGACTGTCGAGTTGCGGGTCTTCTCCGGAAGCTGAACCCTCTCAAACTCAATGTTCCTGCTGCTTGTTTGGAGTTGGCTCTTGGCTTTGAGCTTCGAATTCAGCGGCAACCATTTAATATTCAACGGCACTGCAGCTGGCGCCATTGAATTGAAGGAATCAGTGAACAAAGCTCCCTCTTCTTTTTCTTTTTTCTTTCTAATTTCTGCACTGTATTATCAACTTATCGTCTGCTCGTTTTTGTTATCTTTTGTAATTTTGTTTATATTTGGCTGTTGTGCTGACGTGGTCACAAACGCTTCTTACATACTTGGCAAAATTGACGCCACTAGAAACTAGAAAGTAGAAAGTAGAAACCATGCCATGTCGTCGTCCCTTGCACTTCTAACAAGGATTCCGCTAGGGAGACAATGGACTATTTGTACAATGTGTGAACATGCTCTATACTATCTAGAATAATCATCCGAGTACTAGTGATAATAAACATCTTCCTAAAAACTTAAACTAATTTTAGAGTTCATCAAGGATCAAACTCTTGACCTTTCGGATCTAACACTCTAATACCATGTTATGGTACCACTCATCCAGAACCCGACCACGAAGATGGCTATGACGCGCGGGTAGGCCTTCTTCTCGAGCGAGTCACCAAACATGTGTCCCATGTCAGCAGCGTAGCCTATAAGGAGCACTGCAATGGCGACCGCTAAGGCTCCGGCAACAATGAAAGGCCGCCGGCGTCCAAACCGCGACGTGCAGCGGTCACTATAGTAGTCTACTATGGGCTGCACGAACATCCCACTTATGGGTCCGCAAAATAAGATGTAAGCTGCGGAAGCGTGTGGGATATCAAGGAGGTGAACGTACGGCAACAATAAGAATAGCTGTAGAGCCCACCCAAACTGAACACCGGCGACGATAGACGCCACGACGATGATCTGACGTAGAAGATTCGGCTTTGGTAGTAGTGTAGACTGGTTCTCTAAGTTGAGAGAAAGGAACTCCATTGTTTTTTTAAAAGAGTAAGTAGTGTGTGTGTTTGTGAATTGTGTGTTACTGTGTTTGAAAGAGTTTAATTCAAGTAGTATGTGTGTTTGTGAATTGTGTGTTAGGGTTTGGAGTTAAGGAGAAGGAGTGTGGGAGTTTTATAATAGAACAAGGGAGTATGAAGGTTATGTTAATTAATTTGAGTTATAAATAACATAAACAAGGTTAGATTATTTAAAAAGTGATCTACACTTTTATAGAATAATTAGTTAAAAATTAAAAAAATGTTATTTTATTTCTATATTTGATAAAGCCTATTATGCTCTAAATATATTGTTTAGATATTTATTATGGTGAAATATATTGGTCAAGAATTTAATTCATTTGTAAATTTGGTTATGGCTATTGCTGTAAATTTGGTTATGGCTATTGCTGTAAATTAAAATATTTTGTCCTAGTGACAATACAGTTACTTTTGCATTAGTTTTATGTATCATGGATTAATATTTCTTTCTTAAAATAAATATTTTCCCAAGTCTAAAAACATTGGAACACCCCTGTTTGTAAAACTATCACAGAACTTTCTTTGGAAGGAAAGTTATCAAACTTGAAGTTTAAACTTTAAACAACTTCGCTGCCAAGCTTGCTCATCTTGTGGAGATGGAGGTGAAACATAGATGTAATCAGATACTTGAACTCGGATTTCCTTTAGGTGGAATTGCCAAGCTGTTTGCTCAAGAATGGGAGGGTGATGTAACTGTTGTTATGCCTGCAACTCTTGCTCAGTACTCGAAAATTATACAGAATCCTTCATATATGGAACTTCAGAAGGCAAACAACCAAGGGAGAAGATGCACCTGGGAGAAGCTTTCGGCCATAAAAGCTAATTGCGGAATTGAGCTTGCTCTTGATGAGTGTGTTGTAATGCTCAATCATATGAGAAGACTCAAACGAAGTGCTGCAAGAGCGGCAGCTGCTGTTTCTTCTCAAGGTCCCGGTTTTCCCCCTGCTGTCAAGTTCTGTGGTGCAAGAAGAATTCCTTCATGGAATGTTATTGCACGAGAAAATTCAACAGGATCCCTTGAAGATCTTATTCTAGGCGCTAACGGTCCCAATGAAACCTCCGGTAAAAATTGGAAGTCCAACCGTAGCGCATATGATGGAAGTGACTGTGAATCTGAATGTAGTGACTCAAATTCTTGGACAAGAACTGGGGGGCCTTTAATGAGAACTACTTCGTCCAATCTGTTCATTGACTTCGTCCAGCACTTAGAAATCGATATTGAACCTAGTACAAGCATGCCGGGTCGTACTACGCCTCACGATTTTCAATATCACAGTCCCAGGGTGACAACACCGGATAGGAGCTCCTCAGAATCCGACCAGAGGGAAAACGGCAACAAGGTTTTCACGAATGGATCTAGCATAATGGTAACTGAAGGCGATCTTTTGCAGCCTGAAAGGATCCATAATGGGATTGTGTTCAATGTTATCAAGAAAGAAGACTTGTCACCTTCAAGTAGGAGTCATGATAGTTTTAGCAATGAAGTCGCCGAGTCTGTCCAAATTTATTGTCCAGGGAAGGAGATGGAATAGTATTATAATAAAAAAAACTTTATGAAACATCAAATACGTATTTTTATATATAGTGGCTGAAAATTTTAAATGTACACGTAATATGATTAGCTAAAGGGTATACTAGCAATGAGTTAAACAAATCAACTCAGCATTATACACTGGTTACAAATAAATAGTTTATACAGGAAATTCCATTAAATAGTTCTATTCCTACGAAAGAATGAATCATCTCTCAAAGGACTATACATTCATTACATTGTACCCTACAGTGTAACATGAGAACTTTGCTGGATTTCACGTTTGCTTTGATATGGACAGAAGATTCAAACATATATTCCTAACCCGAGCTCCTTTGGATTTGTTTCAATCGTCCACGGTGACCTGTTTAGTACCAAAGAGAAGAGAAAAGAAAACAGCATAAATTCAAAATATCAAAGAAAGTCACCAGTAAATAACTAAATATAGAGCTACATTTTGAAAGTTCATGAGTTCACCTGTTCATTACAAAATTAAATGTTCCCTGGCTAGCACGCTGGAGAAGAACTTCTCTGGCCTCAATTGCAAGTCCTTGAGCCTGCATGTGGAATTCGATCAAATAGTTATAGGACAAAAAGGAAAAAAGTGTGTTCTAAAATCTTAAGGATACAGGTCTAAAATAAAATGTGGCCAAAGAATAAAGAAGGATTGATAAACAATGTATATGCATACTTCTTCAGGAAACCAAACACCAGGTTGTGTGCTTCCTTCAAGAATCGCAAGTGCAAATGCTGCTGTTGCAATTCCTACAGATCTGGAAGAATGTACATACTGTGTTGATCATGATCATAACTAATTAATTGACCATATATTCAGTCTTTATGAAATTAACATCATTAAAGGATATAAATTTTACTGCATAATTTTTTCATTAATTAAAAATCATGCAAAAATTTAAAACGAGAAGAAAAAAAAAACGAAAGAACTTACATGGAAAGTTTGCTATGACTGAAGAGGCCAACCTTGCTGCGGCCACTTGAAAGCTCCAAATCAACCTGTCCAGAAGATAAGATGACATAACTGGCTACATTGTTTTTGTTAGTTTCTTGTATCTTATTGAACATCATAACAACAGTACTGCAATGTTTAAAGAGGAAAGAGGGAAAAAAAAAAAGAAAGGAACAGAAAAGGATTTTGAAGGAGCACTAGTTTCATCCTACTTATTTGCCTCACCCTCATTGATACACGTTCCCCAGCAATCCCATCAACTGCTCGAACAACAGGATCAAATAACTCAACCAACATTTGGACTTTACTCCTGTCTCTCAGAAATTCCTGCATAATTATTTAAAAGTATTCACATTATAATTAATCCTCTCTTCGGCTCATAATATCTGTCACAGTTCATCATGAATGTACTTTCTTGTATGCCAAGTGCAAATTCTTGTACTTTCTTGTATGCCAAATGCAAATTCTGGGCACAGTTCATTGTATTGAGGTGACATGTTTAATGAAAACTGTTAGTAACAGAACTTATGGTTTGGGAGCATACCGGAGGAAGAAGATTGGTCATAGCTTCCATTCCCCAATTCCAAAAAAATGGTGCTGTTCCGAATCGAGCACTTACAGTTGGCACTCCTAGAATCTCAAACGCACTTCTAACCTCTGGTAAATTCCTGAAAACCATGTATTGAAGTGGAATCCTAATTTCTGAAGAAAGCAAATATATGGGGATAATTAAATGAATTGGTAGAAGAATGAAGACCACATTTCATATCATATCATATCATATCATATATGAATATGATACAAACAGTTCCATGATCTTCTTGTGCAAGCTTTGTAAAATGACCAGAATATCATCTCCACAGATTTTACAACTTAACTAATAATAAGTAAAAGACTCAATTACGGTGTATAATTATTTTTCTTTTTAAACACAGTTCCACGGGATGTTTAGATTTCAAGCACTTCTATATCTATAACTTACAATAGATAAACATCTCTTTTGCCAATCCCTTTTCCAAAATCTACATTGAGCATTCCACTATATGGCTTCAGTTTGATCTTTTCTCCTAGTTGAACATTCCAGCATCATCATTTAAATCCTACAAACAAAATGGTAATTAACCTAGATAAAAACAAAAAACTTAAACTATGTAGACAACAACCTTTGCTATATGCAATCACTTCCTCTCCCAACAACAAGAAGCTAGTAGCCAATATGGTTGGACCAGCACCACCAGTTCCAGCTGTATAGTATGAGAACCTGAGGAAAAGATAGCAAATTATAATTTGATAAATCAACAAGAAATCCCAGAAAATAAAGGGTCTAACACTGGATAAACTTAGTCATCACTCATGTCCTTTTTTAAAATTCAGATTTTCATTCATTTTTCTACTAAGCTTAATTTGTCTCAGCAGCAAAAAGAAAAGGCATATATACATTAGATTGATGAAAAGGTTTGTTATGAAGATTAATGAAACTAGAATTGACTATAAACAATTTAGAGAGAGAGAGAGAGAGATGGTCGATCACCTTAACCTTTCTGGCTTATCTTCTTCAGTTTCAGTTTCTGCAGCACGGACTAGCTCTGCTGCCATGACTAAAGACAAAATTGTAGAAAGTTTTAGCAATACATATAGCAGCAACTGACCACTAAAATTACAATATGCGCTTCAACCCATATTGCCAAGTAAATAAGAATGACAAGCCCAAAAAATACATTCACAACAACAGCTTATATCATTCTTCATAATCATCTGAAAAGAAAAATGCATTGCCGAGTAACAACTTTTGCCATACACGTATTTTCCGGGTCAATTTAATATGGATTATTTGAAAAGTTATTCTTGCCAACACAAGAATACAGCATATAAATAAGCAATTAGCACTTAGCAGTAAGCACCATTGCTCACTCCAGGGTATATTCCTCCTGTTGTTATAGCTGGAACATTCGCAGCTAACGCTCTGCTCATAAAGGACTTTGCACGCGCTGCATAGCTTGTGTCATCGCAAACATCAACATATGCAGTCTGCATCAAGAAACATATCGAAAATGATAGTCAGGTGTTGCACATGCACATTTAAAAGGCAGGAACCAAGATATATGCCTGCATGTAGGTGCGGAGAGATTTTCAATATCATATATAACATGAGCAAGGATTAAATGTTGAATATAGAATATGGTACCTTAGTGTTTATGGCAGCTTCAAGCACACTGCATTTTTCTGCTTGTTGGAATGGCCCCGCCGTATGAACTACAAGATCCACATCTGCATAAAGCAGAGCCTTAAGATATCATTATCACTGAATTTTCCCATCAATATCATTATCACTCCAAACATTTAAACTTACATAACCGTATAACTGTATTACAATACAATATAAATTTTACGGCAGTATCAACAACATCAATTCACCACACAAAATAAACAAACAAGCAAGCAAGTAAATGAAAAGCCAGTTGACAAAATGTGATGTTACTGCAACTACCTTCTTTTAAGTTTTAACTAACTAATACTGTACAATCTATTTAGAGTAGTTATGATTACCTTGCAGAGCAGTTTGGAGTGAATCTTGATCATTGAGATCAACCTGAGAAAAACCAGAATTGCCCCCGAGTTTTGCAACCAAAGCTTCACCTTTCTCTCTGTTGTTACCATACTTGAATAGAATGAATTACTCATATTCACAGTAAACTACGTTAGTAAACAGTAATTGTTATATACATAAAGGTGCTGCTGAATAGCAGAGCAGATGATAACATGGAAGAGAGAGAGAGAGAGAGAGAGAGAGACCTGTTTCTGCCAGCGACGAGGATGCGGAGATCGGGGCAAAGGTTGGAGAGAGCAATGGCGGTGGATCCACCGACCCTACCTGTTCCGCCAAGAACCAAGACTGTCGAGTTGCGGGTCTTCTCCGGAAGCTGAACCCTCTCAAACTCAATGTTCCTGCTGCTTGTTTGGAGTTGGCTCTTGGCTTTGAGCTTCGAATTCAGCGGCAACCATTTAATATTCAACGGCACTGCAGCTGGCGCCATTGAATTGAAGGAATCAGTGAACAAAGCTCCCTCTTCTTTTTCTTTTTTCTTTCTAATTTCTGCACTGTATTATCAACTTATCGTCTGCTCGTTTTTGTTATCTTTTGTAATTTTGTTTATATTTGGCTGTTGTGCTGACGTGGTCACAAACGCTTCTTACATACTTGGCAAAATTGACGCCACTAGAAGTGTTTGAAAGAATTTAATTCAAATAGTGTGTGTTTGTGAATTGTGTTTTAGGGTGTTGAGTTAAGGGGAAGGGGTATGGGAGTTTTATAATAGAATAGGGAAGTATGAAGGTTATGTTAATTAATTTGAGTTATAAATAACATAAATAAGGTTTGATTATTTAAAAAGTGATCTACACTTTTATAGAATAATTAGTTAAAAATTAGAAAAATGTTATTTTATTTCTATATTTGATAAAGTCTATTATGCTCTAAATATATTGTTTAGGTATTTATTATATATGGTGAAATATATTGGTTAAGAATTTAATTTATTTGTAAATTTAGTTATGGCTATTGCTGTGATGATTAATGTTTTTTTTCCACTAGAATCTTTGACCAAGGGTGTAAATTAATATTATTGTAAGTTTATTTCTTTCATTTTCAATGGTACAATCCTGATGTCATTCTTCTGGAAGATCTTTTAGAGAGCTTGTGCTTTGCCTATATATGATTTTCCTTGTCAAATTTTTTTTTGCTGAGTTTTTTAATTTAAGTTACATCGATTTTGATAGATAACAAATTAGACAATTGAGTATTGCTACCATTATTAGCACATTTCTTATTGGTATAGTTCACAGGATACTGTCTGCCGGGTGCCTACTCATACTAACATTCTATTTCTTGTAACAGGTGTTAGATACCCGTGGACATTTTTGTTGGTTGCCTTGGGTATGGTTTATGGCCACCGATGATTCTTATATCAGAAATTGTCCAGACCTTCTTCCTAGCAGATTTCTTTTACTACTATGTCAAAAGGTTGGTTTAGAATATTGTACAGTCCCTTATGTTGCAGCTTTGGCATAGAATCTTGAGGTCCTTCTAGCATGACTTCTTATAATATTTATTTTGTTGGAGGTCAGCTTGTTCTTCTAGCATGATAATAAACTTGTGATGCATAATATAAAATTCCTTGATAAGAGTTTTGTTGAAATTAATTTATTAGATTTTTTTTATTTTATCATTAAAGCATTGAACTTGTATTCGATTGTGATATATCAGTATCACACACCACACCTCTATGACAACAATAACATTGCATCCCTCAGTCAATCTTCTATCAATTTTCTTCTCAGTGTCTAGGAGAAACTCTTAAATTGCTGTGTCAAGCTCAAAGAGAAGCTTCTCAGTACCCCCTATTCATGTCATTTTTTGGAGTCGAAATTCCATGAATAACTCCATATTTTAGTTGGTGTAATAGTTTGGGCTTGATTCTTATCACGGATTTCAAGTTTTTGCTGAAAACCCTACTCTAGATATTAGAGAAGTAGAGAGGACAAAGTGGAGTAAGTCCCGGAAAAAAAAAAGGAAAAAAGTAGAGTATGGCGGGTGAGATGCGAAAAATTTAATTTTCAACCCATCCAAGTTAATAAAATATAACTCAAGTCCAAAAAAAAAAAAAGTTAATATAACTAAATTTTATATTAACAGAGTAACTCATAATTTTCAACATTTAATTGGATAATAATATAAATGTTTTACACTATTGCATATCGAAATTTAAAACTATATATAACGAGGATACACTCTTGTTAACACTATTTTTTTTTTCAAAAAAAAAATTTGTTACTTTTTATGTATTACCACAATTATTAAATTTGACTATAATGAGTGCGAGCGAACTGGTTCGAATCGAGTTGATCGAACTGTATGTGTTCATCACACCTTCACAAATAATTTTAAAATGGCTAAAATAAAAATCGAACTTATAAAGAATGTTTATACACAATTTTTTTATTCGCTAAACTATGTTTAATCTTTTGTTTTGTATCATAGAAAACATATATATCTATATTTAAAAATAAAAATGCTACTTCACGAGTCGTCCATATCCCACTACAACAGAGGAATGGTGTATCATATATAACTCCATTTCAAAATAATTTTGACATTCTGATAGATTGAATAGCACTACAAACAGCTATTCAAACTTTAATATATTTACATACTCAGAAGTCAGAATTGCATTTTTGTGTACACACGGACATCAAAAATGATCTAAAGTCTGCTCTGTAACGCGATTCTTCTTTCATTTGAAAAACCAGTGAATAATAACAATGGACAAGCTATATTTTGGTTATTAATTAATTAACAATTAACCTTCAATGACTTAACTTAATTCTGCTAGTTTAATTAATTAATTAATTAAATCGGTTCATGTTATTAATTACGGTTTGAAGAAATTGGCATTGAGACGTTTATCAATTAGAGTCTTCAAAGCCGAAGCTATCAAAAGAGCAGCAATGAGCATTCCTAAGCAACCAAGAACAACATTGAAGCACCAAGCGAAGCTTCTCGTACGAGGTTTCTTAATGGCCACCCACATGAAACATGGGTATGCATAAGACACTGGCACGAATGCGATTCCACCAAGAAGAAGTGACAGTGATGGTAGGAAGGGGAACGCCACGGCTACAAAGAAGGTTAATCCTCCAAAGAAAAGACGAATGCATGTTCTGACCCACCTTGGACACTTGTTGTTCTTTCTGGCTGTGATTTTGAATTCAATGTTGTCGAAAAATGGCATCGCATACACTTGGTAGCTGCTCAGGCAATGTAGAATTACCAAAAAGTACATTGCTCCTATTGTGAACTTCGTCACTTGATGAGCGTGCATGTGTGCAAACGAAGTTAATAGCCCGTCTTTTTCAATCTGCAACAAAGGAACATACATACATTAAGTTTGTCAAACTAATAGAGGTAATGAATCAATATATATATATACATAGATGCAAATTATTAGTGAAGTTAAAATTCTTGCCTGGTTTCCGTAAGCCCAAAATCCGGGAAGAGCCAGGGGATAAACGCACATGGCAATTATTGCGTACGAAATGATCACTCCTCTACGCATTTTTACGTTGGATTTCTCTTTCGAATCTGATGGAAGCGTTCCCTGTGTAACCATAGATACATAAATGTCAATCTAATTTGATTATAGAGTCTCTCTACCCACATGTGAAAATACAGAGATATATCAGTTTAGACAAATATTATAAATTATTTATGGAATCTTAATTAAAATTTTGAAAATCAAGCTGAATATTAGATTAATAAAATTTAAAATTAAAAAATTTAAGGTTTAATAGGTGTTGAACTAATTAAATATAATAAAATAATATATTTTTAAAAAATTTGACTGATTTAATCGATTAATTAATTTTTCAAAAGGTTTTTTTTTTTAAATAATACTAAAAATTATTAAAATTTATTATTTGTGGCCATCATTTTTAACTATTAATCTAATTCTTTTAGTTTAATAACTTAATAACAATATATTTTGATCCACATTTTTAAGTATTGATGACCAAAAATAATAAATTTTGATGACTTTCTGATATTTTTCTTTTTTTAATTCATTATAAATTCATTTTTATCTTGAACTAACTTGGTCTAGTAACTAATTTTTAATGAATCCAATTAAATCAATTGGTTATCTAATTTTCAAAATCATAATCTTAACTATATCATTTTATAAATATATTTTTGTGTAAATAATTATAAACAATTTCTTTTTGTGTCATTTTTTTTTTGTCTGATTAGAAGCTCAAATATAATTAATGACTCACCTGTATTTCGAGTATAAGATTATGGCCCCGGAAAGCAAGCAAAATGATTCCAATGGAATTCATAACGTCATTAGCCTTAGCCACGTTACTTCCATGCATCGTTGTACTATAGGACACGTCATCATTGGGCTTACCCGTCTTGACGGAGATGGCCCAAAAGAGTGTGCAATAGGCGATGGCGGCGACGGAGCCGACGGCGGAAACAGCAGCCATTGAATTGAGGTTTGGCAACTGAGCTATGAGAATGGCTATGCAAGTAAAGATCAAATACCACTGAACTCCAGTTAGTGAGTGGAGAGTACAATTATCCTTTTCACAAAGTGTCTTGAATAGTAGGTCTAGGGTTCCACCACCGGTGATAATTAAGATTACGCACGTTCCTCCGGAGAGGTAACTCACCGGAAATAGTGCTGCTACCTTCCCTAGTTTCTTACCTAACATTTATATAACATAGGTTAGGTTTGTGTTAGAAAAATCCACTCTTTTAAAGAACATGCCAAAAAAATTATAATTATTCAAAGTACAGCACAT
>NC_029787.2:10581469-10582911 GCF_000816755.2 Arachis ipaensis
AGTCGCAACTCTGATATTATGTCATGGAAGATGGAACCCTTATCTCAAAAGTTTAAACTAATAAAAAAAAAATAATACGAATTGTTGTATTTTTATAAAATAATTAAATATTTATGTAAAATTATTTTATTCAACATGTGAAAATTGATTTCTTGGAATAATATAATAGGTGTATGTAGTGCTGTTAAAGGCTACTTCAACATGAGTTAAAGTATGTTATCTTCTCCAAATGTTAGCATCAAATCAAGTTGAAAATATTTATATGGGCTATATATAAATTAAAGGTAATGAGGTGTTTAATTTCTAGATGACCCAGTGGGGCTCTGTTAAAAAATGGACAAAAACTATATATAAAGTAGACCACATATCAATAAGCTAAGTGAAAGTAGAAGTGATGTATCATGTGTAGTGGCTGGCATATATAGAAAATTTTGGTGCATGCCATCCTATAATTGATGAGATAGCACTTTCAAAACAAGTATTTTCAAATTTTATATTGGAAAAAGAAAATTAATAATGGAACACATTCAGAATATATTTACTACCATATGATGTATGCGAGAACAAAATATATAGTATATATGTAGTTAAGGTGGAAAAAAAATATAATGGAATACATCCACTATCATACCACTACTTAATTTGTTCTTGGTAAGATTCTAGAATTCATATTAAAATTAAAAATATGTTAGTTGATGAGTTTCGGAATGATATTAGTTTAAAAGTATATTAAAAAATTATATATTTAATATAATATGTACTAATTTAAAGAAAATAATTTTTTAACTATAGTATTAAGATATTTGTTAACAAAATCTTTTAAAATATATAAAGAGTATAATCCAAGTAAATGATAAAAAGTGCCTTCTTACTGTATATGACTAAAGTGGGTTGTAAAATTTAAAACAAAAAAAAAATATTTTATCATAAATAATAATTTTACTTAATTAAGACCATCATCTAATTAGCGTGTTGAGGTAGCATATTTTTTCTTTTTGAAACAAGCTTAGCTTAATTAGTAGAATAATAAAAGTGGAAGTTTGTGTTATTGCTGTACCAAAAGCAGCCATAGCGAGAACAAGGAATCTGCTGTGCCGAATTCCAGGAACTGATTCATGAAGCTCAACAAGGAGAAATATGGTGTATAGCTGCCAAATAAATGCCAGAGACAAACATACACTACCCCATGCCCTGCAATTATTTCCATTTCATTATTCATTAATTTATATTCCGCAAATTATTATTCCATTATTGTGGAATTTGTCCAATAACAATAATAGTATACTGTACTGGAAATGTATGCATGTGCTATTATATTATATTTCTTTTTTTCTTTTTGATTATAAATTATGTAAGTATATATATAGAACTATATATATAGAAGAGTAATGATGATAAATTCTGGTGAATTATATTCCACATATATAGAAAGTGAAAAATTT
>NC_029787.2:10582934-10585712 GCF_000816755.2 Arachis ipaensis
CATGATAATAAATTATAGTCATTATTGTTTGATCAATCAACTACTAGATTGTGTGAGTAGTAGTTATAAAAGTCTGTCAAAGACTTTTCTATATTTAATTTTTTCTTCAAGATATTTCATCTTTTTTCCAGATGCATTGCTTTTGCTTTAATTTAGGCCTATGACTTTTTATTTTGCCCTACCTCTTTTTGTTCTCTCTTTCCCATCACATTCACATACACACATGTACGTATACGTGCGTGTATCACATGCATTGTTGTCATGGTTTTCGTATCTCACTCTGCTACTTCTACTAGCTACTCTTCATGTATAAAGACCTTTTGTACTTTCTAATACTAGTCAATAAAAATAATAATAATATCGTATTATTATACGGAGAATTAAAATTATATTAATCTGACATATAATATATCATATTTCATACACATGCACATATATAACTCCAAGCAGTAAATTATTCATAGAACGAGACGACCAAGGGAAGTTAGGTGAAATTTGTTAGATTTAAGCAAATTCATCCATAAACAAATAAAATTTGTTGGATGAGATTATTTTTATTCAAATTAATAATGAATTTAATTAGATTAGATCCAATAATATGAAAAAAAAAAAATTAAGGTACGTACCAACCAAGAGTGGCGAATGCAACGGGAAGCATGAGAGCCTGAAATCCAATATTTGAATTGAGAACATGAAACGCTGCAAAATATGCATTTCCATTTCTTGATTCCGTGATTGGAAGCCACTCATCTTTCGGACCCTGCTGCTGTGAAAGGCCAGAGGAAGGTTCATCCTCGAATTCGGAATTAGTAGGGTAAATTTGGGAAGAAGAAGAAGAGTGACGACGATGATGTTGATTTTGATGTTCATTATTAATATTATCAATGTGTATCAACAAAGTAGAAGCTTGATGAGGAGGCAATGGCGGTTTCAGAATCGCATCGGAGTTGCTCAAAAGAACAGTTCCCGATCTGAAATTTCTTTCCTTCACCTCCTCCTCCGCCATTATTATTTTATTTTAGTAACTGAATTCAAAGAGAAAAAATTAAAATATGCAGAGATTATTGGTGGAACGGAATTGAACGAAACGAGAGAGGAAGAAATATAATACAATTCCTTGATTATATAGTTGAAATTAACGAGACTATTGAATAAGAGAGTTAGGTAGAAGGAACATTGAAGGTACTTGGAAGTTTAAAGATGAAGACTTATACCGAATGATGAAGGGGAGATTCGACTCTCCCTTTATATAAGAGAAAATATTCTCATGTGACTGGTACATTGCTGTTCCAGCTGCGGTAGTTGAAATGACCAATATAGGGCTCTTAATTTGTCGTGTTGCAATTTGTTCCACCAACTTGGGTGAGATGTGCCTAGTACAGTATTGCTGGCACTTAGGAGATTCAGTTCCAACTTATTACAAAACTTATCTTTTATTTTTTGTCCTTGATTAATCTAATAATCAACCACCATTAACTATATATTAAAAATTGTCCCAAACTGATTCTCGTTAATCTTTAGTTATAAGTAGTAGTCATTTTCACATCAAATTTACAACATAAAACCAGGTGACTTGCCTTGATCATTTTCATTTTCACAGGTGTTATTAAATAAATACTTTTGTTAGTATTGTTGTTTGAATAATGCTAGAATACGAATAGAATTTCTTGTTTATCATCAGCAGTTAATCAATTATATTTAAAAGTATAGAGTAAAGAGTATAGACTAATAATATATTGTTAAAACGATAGACTAAGGATATTAAATTATTGATTAAAAATATTGGTCAATATAAAATAAAATTATTGGCCTTTATTAATACTTTTTTTTTTAGTTTGAAAGAACAAGTTAAGTAAAAGTAATAAAAAATAAGATATGTGATAAAATTAAATTAAATTTTGAGTGATATTTTAAATTAATCTTTAACTATTTTTATTTTAGATAATACAAATACTTTTGTACAGTAAATAGTTAAAAAATTATTACATATTAGTTTGTTATAAAGAAAAATTCATAACCGTTAAATAAGGTGAGCGCTCACGTAATTATCTCTAAGTAAAGTTTATAGTTAAAAATCGTTAGATGATAATTTAATGGAAGAATGATCCTTGTCATCAAATTTTGTCCTACTTGGGTGGCGCAGGTAGCCCGCGCGAGTAGCCATACTTGATGTAATGCGCATCAACGGTGTGACCGTCGCAACCACAATTCGAGCACAACATTGAGGAAGAAGAAGAATGTTGACAATTAGGATTGACAATTTTAGTTATGGATAAAACCATAATAAAACTCTAAAAAAGATGAAATTGTCAGAAGAAAGTGCCGACAGAATTGCTGAAAAGAAGCGCAAACGGAATTGTCAGAAGGATGAAAACTTGTCCCAAAATTGTCGAAAAGATTACAAATTGCAAAGAGATGGTAAAATGTCAAAGGGTGATGAATTATCGGAAGGTGACGAAAAATAAAAGTAGGTAAGTAGCGGATGACAGTGACGTTTGATTTATTAGACTCGAAAAGACACAAGGCGAAAAAAAAAAGTCTCCAAATAATGACAAAAGACAAGAAAAAATGAAATAAAAAAAAAGTGTAAAAAGTACAATAATTTCATGAGAAAAAAAATAATTTATTCTCTTCAATGAGAATACCATGACTTATTAGACTCAGAAAGACAAAAAAGAAAGGATGGACTAATCAATGAGATGAGAAAATGTCAATGCATAGACAAAAAAAAAAAGAAAAAATGCATAAAGAAAAAGAGTACTAATGATAAAAAAAAAA
>NC_029787.2:10585741-10601895 GCF_000816755.2 Arachis ipaensis
CGATGATGTACAAAACGGTCATTTTCGCTACCTGAAAAAGGGATAGAGGAACAAATGGGGCGCATGCTCTTCGTGCACTGCACCACCTATGTGCACACCATAAAATTTGTCAACTCAATCTAGACCTTTAATATTAGTTAAATAAATCTCTGCGGTTCATAATATTGGACCCTCAAGCACCCTTCTGCTACATGTTAAATTTTTTCCAATGGGTTGTTATGTGAATGAGACTTTTATTCAAATAAAATCGGAAATGCGTGGATTGCACTTTCAGAATGACGTCACCTCACTGATGTCATCTACGACAGTGTATTTTTGACTTTGGCATTCGAGGATGGTGGACTAAATTGTAATTTGCTTGTGACGGTATAATAATATTAGCATTTAGCCGCTTAATTAACTAGTTAGTTATTGCATAATTGTTTATTAATACTACTAATTAAGTAGCCCTTCACATCAAATTCATCAATACTTGATTTACTCTCGCTTCCCTGGCTTAATGGGATTCATATATATATTTTATTTTTATGTTTAAATTTATTAATGTTCTTCATAGGAGTATATTCGGAATAATTAAGTTTTTGAGTCATGGTCTTATATTGGTCTTCCTAGAATAATAATAATTAAGTTATATGTCTCGTCACCTTGTAAAAAAAATAAAATAAAGTTATGTCTCGGCACCAGTTCCAATATATATTATTTCATTTTGCTATAGCTATTGTATAGGAGTATAGTGTTTATTTATTTATTTTAAACCAAAAATAAGTCTATCCATGAAAATTTTGGTTATTAATTCGTAAGTTCTTAAAAATATTATCACATAGGATTTTAAAATTTTTTTATGACGAATTTATAGGTGTATAAAAATGATACAAAAAATATTAATTAAATTCTTGAAAAATTGTAAAGTAATTTATATATTTTTTGACTGATAAATGAATCATATTTAACATTATAATTTTTCAAGGACCTATAAGTCAAGTATTAGAATTTTCTAAAAATTTATTTGTTATTTTTCTCAAATATAAAATTTTCTAAAGGAATTACTTAGTATTTATTTAAAAAAAAAAAACAATAAATCCATATGATAAGATTCTTTAAGAATCTAGTTCTAATATACTATTTCATGATCGGAATATACTCTAGTTTTTTTTTTCCCACTTTGCCTTTAGGATATGTGCAAAGACTGTTCGTCTGATGAGGTTTATTTAAAACAAATCTTTTCTTTAAAAAAAAAACTGAAAAAAGGTTATTTTTCATATATTTGTCTAATTTTTAAATAACATTAGTTAAAAACTCAAATAAAGAGTTTTTAATCAAAATCATTTATTAGCTTGTGTTTAGTTTTTACATAGGAATCTTACAAAATTACTCTTTTTCAAAATTTTAGGTAGACAAAAAAAAAATAATCAGAACTTGTCTTATTTAGCATTAATTAATTGTCGCAACAATTAATGAATGTTAAATAAGGTAAGTTATGACTGTTTTTGGCAGATTTTCTTTGGTTATCAAATATTTTCGTTATAATAAATACATTCTTAGCCTTCATTTATTTTGTTCTTCTTTTATAAATCATGAATAATTAAATGACTAACTAACATGGTGGAAGGATCAACTTTGGATATGCATATGCATAAGTGTGTATAAAAACCTATGAAGCACGGATTCTCTTATGGTGCCGGCGTATCCGTGTCGGACACGAATCCGACACCGACACTCGACGGATACTTTAAACGAGTGTATCGGTGGCGTGTCTTCTTGCGGTGCAGAATTTTAGTAAAGCTGTCAGGAATTTGAACGAGTCCGACTCGATTTTGTGGTTTTATGGCCCAATTAACCGATTTTTTTATTTTAAAATATTTTAAAATAAAAACAAATCAAAATTTAAATTTAAAAATAAAATAATTAATAGAAGCAGAGTTGATGACAACAGTCCAGATCTGAGTGAGATTTCGTATTTATCTTTAGATGAACCAAACATAGAAGCTGTGGTATTTGCGGATGATGGATTTGGAGGAGAAGAAATTGATACATTTTTTGTTAGCGAGATGGCAAAAATAGATTAAAATTTTTTATTTTTTAAATAATTGCATAATTTTTAGACTTTTTTATGCAATTATATTTCCTCTTAAATTTACAATATGATATTTTATTAATTTAATATATTATTTAAATTTTAATTCACAACGTATCCTAAACGTGTCGTATCCAATTTTTTATAAGAAGAACGTGTCGACGTATCCGTGTCGTGTCGTGTCCGTATCGCGTGTCGTATCGGTGCTTCCTAGATAAAAACAACACATGTATTTAATATGTATACATAACATAAATATATAGCAATTCATTTGGTGGTTGATTATTCATTCATTATTATTGTCCAAAAATATAATGTAACGTTAACTTACTAGTATGAACCAACCACGTACCAATAATATGTAATTTTTCCCATTCTTATCCGAAAATGATTAGTGTCCAATAATCTTACGTTTACTGAAAATCATTATAAAATTAAATATGTTGTTCGCTGTTCGAAGTATAATTCCCTTTTTCTTTAAACAAATGTAAACATGTGTTCTGCAAATTCCGGTCTTAAAATTTATGAATGAGAGGAATAGTAATAAAGCAGTTAGGTATGAATTTGGGGAGCAAAAGTGAATTTTCATGGTTACATTTATAATGTTATATATTTAAGGTAATAAAAAATGTTGCTAAAACTTCATTAAGATGCTACAATATTATATTAAAAGTACTATATGTTGGGCTACCGTGATTATATAAGAGGAGAAGACACTACATTCAACTCAAAATCTTAAAGTATTAAATTAATGAGTCTCTCATCTTATAAACTCTTCACTCTTTCTTGCTTTTTTTGATATGGGACTAACTTTATTGCAATATTGACAATCTTCCCCTCAAATGTGAGTCTCCAGTCTCCACATCAAGCATCAATTCCCCTCTAACTCCTCCACCACATATGAGTATTTGTCCATTACACCACCGCACCACACCGCGGGACATGCCGCTCGGACCACCTTTGTCGAAAAGACTTTCGATACTTCACCTTGAATACCCCCTTAAAACCACCAGACCGATTAACCATCGGCTCTGATACCACTTTGTTGGGCCACCGTGAGGAGTTCTTGATTACCGGGGAGATTTCGGAGAAGAATCAAGTGAGAGAATATAAAATGAGAAGACACCACATCCAACTCAAAACCTTATACCACTTGTGGGGCCAACCGTAGAGAGCTCTCGACCACCGGGGAGATTTCAGGGAGGAATCAAGTGAGAGAACATAAAATGAGAAGACACCACATCTAACTCAAAACCTTAAGGTAGTAATTATCAACAAGCATCAACTCTCCTCTAGCTCCTCCGGACCACCTTTGCCGGGAAGACTTTCAATGCTTCACCTTGAATACCGGCTCTGATACCACTTTGTTGGGCTACCGTGAGGAGCTCTCGACCACTGAGGAGATTTCAGAAAAGAATCAAGTGAGAGAATATAAGATGAAAAGACAGCACATCCAACTCAAAACCTTAAGGTATTGAGTTAATGGGTTTATCTAGAGGAGTAGGTTTCGCTCCAAAATCACTAGATATCAAACTATTTCGATTTGTAATCATCACAGCGATAGGTATCACTCTGATATGCCAGCAAACAAGCCATAACCAAATTTACAAATGAATCAAATTCTTGACCAATATAACTAGTAATTTTTAAGAATATATCATACCTGAAGAACCCAATGAGCACAGCTAAGGAATCTCGCAACACACAATGAGCAGTGAGTGGCTCAACAATCTGAAGGTTAAAATTGAAAAAGGTTAGAAAGAAAAATAACCAGATCAGATTCCAAACATAAAATTTAGAATGATAATTCTTGTAGTTAAGTAATAATACCTTGGTGTTCTGCATGATCCGCAGTTGAGGTAATACCGAAACTGCTTCCAGACATACACGGAATGTCCAGAAAATCCTGTTCAATAAATGATGAGAAGTTGATGGATGAATAAGCAAGGCCAACACAACACAGGTATCACCTGCATTCAGTTTCAAAATTAGAACACGTCAAATTGAATCTAATAGAAGGTCAATCTGTACAGAACAACCCAACCTCACATTTCAACCATCTATACACAAAACCAGCAGCGGTGCAAGCAGCGGAGGTAATCAATCGGCAATGGCAGAGCAAAAAAGAGAAGAGCCAAATGTAGCGATAGGGACGGTGACAGCGTGTCTCGACGGTGATGATTATGATACCTGTATGATATATTTCACCATAATAAATACCTAAACAATATATTTAGAGCATAACAGGCTTTATCAAATATAGAAATAAAATAATATTTTTTTAATTTCTAACTAATTATTCTATAAAAGTGTATATCATTTTTTAAATAATCTAACCTTATTTATGTTATTTATAACTCAAATTAATTTGTCTAAAGGATCTTAAATTAATTAACATACCCCTCTACCTCCCTCTTCTATCATAAAAATTTCCACACCCCTTTTCCTGCACTCCACACTGTAACACACAATTCACAAACACCACATCCAACTCAAAACCTTATACTACTTGTGGGGCCAACCGTGGAGAGCTCTCGACCACCGGAAAGATTTTGAGGAGGAATCAAATGAGAGAATATAAGATGAAAAGACACCACATCCAACTCAAAACCTTAAGGTAGTAAGTATCAACAAGCATCAACTCTCCTCTAACTCCTCTGGACCACCTTTGCCGGCAAGACTTTCGATGCTTCACCTTGAATACCGGCACTGATACCACTTTGTTAGGCCACCGTGAGGAGCTCTCGATCACCGAGGAGATTTCGGAAAAGAATCAAGTGAGAGAATATAAGATGAAAAGACACCACATCCAACTCAAAACCTTAAGGTATTGAGTTAATAGGTAGTAAGTATCAAGTGAGAGAATATAAGATGAGAAGGCACCACGTCCAACTCAAAACCTTAAGGTAGTAAGTATCAACAAGCATCAACTCTCCTCTAACTCCTCCGGACCACTTTTTCCGGGAAGACTTTCGATACTTTACCTTAAATACCGGCTCTGATACCACTTTGTTGGGCCACCGTGAGGAGCTCTCGACCATCGAGGAGATTTCGGGAAAGAATCAAGTGAGAGAAAATAAAATGAGAAGACAGCACATCCAACTCAAAACCTTAAGGTATTGAGTTAATGGGTTTCTCTAGAGGAGTAGGTTTCGCTCCAAAATCACTAGATATCGAACCATTTAAATTGGTAATCATCACAGCAATAGGTATCACTATGATATGCCAGCAAACAAGCCATAACAAAATTTGCAAATTAATCAAATTCTTGACCAATATAACTAGTAATTTTTAAGAACATATCATACCTGAAGAACCCAATGAGCACAGCTAAGGAATCTTGCAACACCCAATGAGCCGTGAGTGGCTCAACAATCTGGAGGTTAAAATTGAAAAAGGTTAGAAAGGAAAATAACCAGATCAGATCCCAAACATAAAATTTAGAATGATAATTCTTGTAGTTAAGTAATAATACCTTGGTGTTCTGCATGATCCACAGTTGAGGTAATACCAAAACTGCTTCCAGATATACACGGAATGTCCAGAAAATCCTGTTCAATAAATGATGAGAAGTTGATGGATGAATAAGAAAGGCCAACACAGCACAAGGTATCACCTGCATTCAGTTTCAAAATTAGAACACGTCAAATTGAATCTAATAGAAGGCCAATCTGTACAGAACAACCCAACCTCACACTTCAACCATCTATGCACAAAACCGGCGGTGGTGCAAGCAGCGGAGGTGATCGGTCGGCAATGGCAGAGCAGAAAAGAGAAGAGCCAAATGTAGCGATAACAACGGTGACAGCGTGTTTCGACGGTGATGATTATGATACATGTATGATATATTTCACCATAATAAATACCTAAACAATATATTTAGAGCATAATAGACTTTATCAAATATAGAAATAAAATAACATTTTTCTAATTTCTAACTAATTATTCTATAAAAGTGTAGATCATTTTTTAAATAATCTAACCTTGTTTATGTTATTTATAACTCAAATTAATTTGTCTAAAAGATCTTAAATTAATTAACATACACTTCTCCCTCCCTCTTCTATTATAAAAACTCCCACACCCCTTGCCTTGAACTCCACACCGTAACATACAATCCACAAACACCGCATCCAACTCAAAACCTTATACCACTTGTGGGGCCAACCATAGAGAGATCTCGACCACCGGAGAGATTTCGGAGAGGAATCAAATGAGAGAACATAAGATGAGAAGACACCACCTCCAACTCAAAACCTTAAGGTAGTAAGTATCAACAAGTATCAACTCTCCTCTAGCTCCTTCGGACCACCTTTGTTGGCAAGACTTTCGATGCTTCACCTTGAATACCGGCTCTGATACCACTTTGTTAGGCCACTATTAGAATTTTCTAAAAATTTAGGAGATTTCGGAAAAGAATCAAGTGAGAGAATATAAGATGAGAAGACAGCACATCCAACTCAAAACCTTAAGGTAGTAAGTATCAACAAGTATCAACTCTCCTCTAGCTCCTTCGGACCACCTTTGTTGGCAAGACTTTCGATGCTTCACCTTGAATACCGGCTCTGATACCACTTTGTTGGGTCACCGTGAGGAGCTCTCGACCATCGAGGAGATTTCGAAAAAGAATCAAGTGAGAGAATATAAGATGAGAAGACAGCACATCCAACTCAAAACCTTAAGGTATTGAGTTAATGGGTCTCTCTAGAGGAGTAGGTTTCGCTCCAAAATCACTAGATATCAAACCATTGCGATTTGTAATCATCACAGCGATAGGTATCACTCTGATATGCCAGCAAACAAGCCATAACCAAATTTGGGCATATTTAGAGCATAATTTGATTATGATACCTGTATGATATATTTCACCATAATAAATACCTGAACAATATATTTAGAGCATAATAGGCTTTATCAAATATAGAAATAAAATAACATTTTTCTAATTTCTAACTAATCATTCTATAAAAGTGTAGATCATTTTTTAAATAATCTAACCTTGTTTATGTTATTTATAACTCAAATTAATTTGTCTAAAGGATCTTAAATTAATTAACATACCCTTCTTCCTCCCTCTTCTATTATAAAAACTCCCACACCCCTTGCCCTGAACTCCACACCGTAACATACAATCCACAAACACCGCATCCAACTCAAAACCTTATACCACTTGCGGGGCCAACCATAGAGAGATCTCGACCACCGGAGAGATTTCGGAGAGGAATCAAATGAGAGAACATAAGATGAGAAGACACCACCTCCAACTCAAAACCTTAAGGTAGTAAGTATCAACAAGTATCAACTCTCCTCTAGCTCCTTCGGACCACCTTTGCTGGCAAGACTTTCGATGCTTCACCTTGAATACCGGCTCTGATACCACTTTGTTAGGCCACCGTGAGGAGCTCTCGATCACCGAGGAGATTTCGGAAAAGAATCAAGTGAGAGAATATAAGATGAGAAGACACCATATCCAACTCAAAACCTTAAGGTATTGAGTTAATGGGTAGTAAGTATCAAGTGAGAGAATATAAGATGAGAAGGGACCACGTCCAACTCAAAGCCTTAAGGTAGTAAGTATCAACAAGTATCAACTCTCCTCTAGCTCCTCCGTATCACTTTTGCCGGGAAGACTTTTGATACTTCACATTGAATACCGGCTCTGATACCACTTTGTTGGGTCACCGTGAGGAGCTCTCGACCATCGAGGAGATTTCGGAAAAGAATCAAGTGAGAGAATATAAGATGAGAAGACAGCACATCCAACTCAAAACCTTAAGGTATTGAGTTAATGGATCTCTCTAGAGGAGTAGGTTTTGCTCCAAAATCACTAGATATCAAACCATTGCGATTTGTAATCATCACAGCGATAGGTATCACTCTGATATGCCAGCAAACAAGCCATAACCAAATTTGGGCATATTTAGAGCATAATTTGATTATGATACCTGTATGATATATTTCACCATAATAAATACCTGAACAATATATTTAGAGCATAATAGGTTTTATCAAATATAGAAATAAAATAACATTTTTTTAATTTCTAACTAATCATTCTATAAAAGTGTAGATCATTTTTTAAATAATCTAACCTTGTTTATGTTATTTATAACTCAAATTAATTTGTCTAAAGGATCTTAAATTAATTAACATACCCTTCTTCCTCCCTCTTCTATTATAAAAACTCCCACACCCCTTGCCCTGAACTCCACACCGTAACACACAATTCACAAACACCGCATCCAACTCAAAATCTTATACTACTTGTGGGACGAACCGTGGAGAGCTCTCAACCACCGGGGAGATTTCGAGGAGGAACCAAGTGAGAGAACATAAGATGAGAAAACACCACATCCAACTCAAAACCTTAAGGTAGTAAGTATCAACAAGCATCAACTCTCCTCTAGCTCCTCCGGACCACCTTTGCCGACAAGACTTTTGATGCTTCACCTTGAATACTGGCTCTGATACCACTTTGTTAGGCCACCGTGAGGAGCTCTCGATCACCGAGGAGATTTCGGGAAAAGAATCAAGTGAGAGAATATAAGATGAGAAGACACCACATCCAACTCAAAACCTTAAGGTATTGAGTTAATGGGTAGTAAATATCAAGTGAGAGAATATAAGATGAGAAGGCACTACGTCCAACTCAAAACCTTAAGGTAGTAAGTATCAACAAGTATCAACTCTCCTCTAGCTCCTCCGGACCACTTTTGCCGGGAAGACTTTCGAAACACTTGCAATTCTTCATTATAATTACTCGAAGTGTGAATGATTGGTGAGCGGAGGTGTGAGCCTTTGGTGACAATATAAGAGAAGTGTGAAACTGTGAATGATTGGAAAGGAGGTGGTGAGCGGAGGTGTGAGCCTTTGGTGAAGAGAAGTGTGAAACTGTGAATGAAGAGAAGTGTGAAACTGTGAATGATTGGAAAGGAGGTGGTGAGTGGAGGTGTGAGCCTTTGGTGTGCGAAGGTTCAATACTTGATTTACTCTCGCTTCCCTGGCTTAATGGGATTCATATATATATTTTATTTTTATGTTTAAATTTATTAATGTTCTTCATAGGAGTATATTCGGAATAATTAAGTTTTATGTCATGGTCTTATATTGGTCTTCCTAGAATAATAATTAAGTTATATGTCTCGTCACCTTGTAAAAAAAAAAAGTTATGTCTCGGCACCAGTTCCAATATATTATTTCATTTTGCTATAGCTATTGTATAGGAGTATAGTGTTTATTTATTTATTTTAAACCAAAAATAAGTCTATGCATGAAAAATTTTGTTATTAATTCGTAAGTTCTTAAAAAAAATTATCACATAAGGTTTTAAAAAATTTTATCACGAATTTATAGGTGTATAAAAATGATACAAAAAATGTTAATTAAATTCTTGAAAAATTGTAAAGTAATTTATATATTTTTTGACTGATAAATGAATCATATTTAACATTATAATTTTTCAAGGATCTATAAGTCAAGTATTAAAATGTTCTAAAAATTTATTTGTTATTTTTCTCAAATAATACTTGTAAGTCTATTATAAAATTTTCTAAAGAAATTACTTAGTATTTATTTTTAAAAGAAAAAACAATAAATCCATATGATAAGATTCTTTAAGAATCTAGTTTTAATATACTATTTTATGATCTGAATATACTCTAGTTTTTTTTTTTTTTTTTCAATTTGCCTTTAGGTATGTGTAAAGACTGTTCGTCTGATGAGGTTTATTTAAAACAAATCTTTTCTTTAAAATTAAAAACTGAAAAAAGGTTATTTTTCATATATTTGTATAATTTTTAAATAACATTCGTTAAAAACTCAAATAAAGAGTTTTTAATCAAAATCATTTATTAGCTTGTGTTTAATTTCTAGACAGGAATCTTACAAAATTACTATTTTCCAAAATTTATGATTAATACATTCTTAGCCTTCATTTATTTTGTTCTTCTTTTATAAATCATGAATAATTAAATGATTAACTAACACGGTGGGAGGATCAACTTTGGATATGCATATGTATATAAGTGTGTATTAAAACAACACATGTATTTAATATATATAGCAATTCATTTGGTGGTTGATTATTCATTATTATTGTCCAAAAATATAATGTAACGTTAACTTACTAGTATGAACCAACAACGTACCAATAATATGTAATTTTTCCCATTCTTATCAGAGAATAATTAGGAACCAAAATCATATCAGCAAAAATCAGCCAAAATGTGTTTGGGTTTTATGAAAAATTGGGTTTTGATTTGTGCTCCGTGATTTTAGGAGCGGTTTTCAAACATATTATTCAAAAAGTGATTTTAATTAAAGAAAAAGTCTAGGGGGCCAGCAGTTTTGTTGAATTTTGACCAGTATGTAGCCAGCAGAGAAAGGTGAGTCATTGGATGAAATCTCACACTAATCTCATACCATTAGATCATCATTGATGGCTATTTGATGGCTACCAATCACAAAAGTTGCTGGCCCCCTAGCATTGCTCTTAATTAAACGGTTTTGTTTACTTTTTGGCCGGTCACATTTTGGTTCCATATACTTTTCCATCCGAAAATGATTAGTGTCCAATAATCTTACGTTTACTGAAAATCATCATAAAATTAAATATGTTGTTGTTCAAAATATAATTCCCTTTTTCTTTAAACAGATCTAAACATGTGTTCTGCAAATTCCAATCTTAAAATTTGTGAATGAGAGGAACAGTAATAAAGCAGTTAGGTATGAATTTGGGGAGCGAAAGTGAATTTTCATGGTTACATTTATAATGTTATATATTTAAGGTAACCAAAAATGTTGCCAAAACTTCATTAAGATGCTACAATTTTATAATAATAGTACTATATGACCTAATAATAGGGTACAAGCTACATCTAGCTATAGCATCTACAAATGAATGCTGCCAAATATCTCATTGATGCTCGTTCTTTTCATTTTACAAAGTTTTTTAATTGAATTCATATTTGAAATGATTCGAGATATCTATTTAATAATTGAAAATATTTGATAACAAAAAAAATTAGTTAAAAATAATTTAAAATTATTTTATTTAATATTTATTAATTATTAAAATTATTTTAAATTAATTTTTTTTGTTATCAAATATTTTCAATTATTAAATAAGTATGTGAAATCATTTTAAATATGAAATCTGTTAAATTTTGTAAAATGAAAAGAACGAATATCAATAAGATATGCATTCATTGTAGACACTAGATATAACTTGTACTCTTAAATAAATTCTGACTATTTTTTTAGTTTTTCTAATATTACCGTTTAATAATAGATTCATTAATACTTGTTACTATAAAACTCTTAAAATAATTGAACCTAAAAGTATAGTTGAATGTTTTATTTTTAATATTGGAGTGGTATTGGCGTTTTTTTTAAATGTGGATTATTGGAGTATTATACTTAAATGTGGGATCGTTTAACTAGAGAAGCAGAAATTGATCCCAGGAATTTTTGAGAGGTACACAAATTGGTCCCAAAAATTTCTGAGAGATACACAAATCGGTTCGAGGGATTTCTGAGGTACACAAATCGGTCCCAAGGATTTGTGTAAAAAAAAATTTAAAAATTTTAAGTACAGAAATCGGTCCCAGGGATTTGTGTACTTCCACAGTTTTAAAAAACACCAAAAATTACCATGTTAAAGTATATCACCACTTTTACCTCCATAACAAAAAAAAATTAGCCACTATAGTTGGCTCAAAAACAACTTTATTTTTTTGAGGCATATTGAATCTAGAAAGGACATAATCTAAAACATATCTATACAAGATTTTGTGTATATTATATACGAATTTATTCAATTTTTTTTAGATTCTCATCGAAACACTATAAATAAAGGGTTTAATTCATGTTCAAAGTATGCTATTTAATCATAATTTTTATATTTTTGGATTGTGATTAATTTGAGCGTCAAAATTTCTTACAAGCAAAAACCTCCATTAATCAATTTAAGAAAGTACGATTTGATGAAATTTAAGTTTTTCGCTAGAAATTCACTCAAATAAAACCCGTTGATGAACACTAGTAATTAATTGGATTAAATACATTTTTTGCTCTTAAAGTTTGGGGTGAAAATTAAATTTATCTTTGACCTTTTTTTGTTATGAAAATCATTCTCAATATTACTAAACGTTATAAAATCGTCCTTTTCTATCTCAATTTTAATTTTTTTTTACTAAATTACCCTTAACAATAATAAAAATGATATTAAAAAAACAAAATTAAACATACTTTCTTTGGGATATCTCTTCACTTTCTTCCCTCTCCATCCCCTTTCATCTACCACTCTCTCTTCGGACTCTCCCTCCCCCTTCCCAAAATTCTTTTTCTCTCCCTTTCCGCCACCTTACCACCTCCGCCCTCTGCCTCCTTTTTCAACTTCCCTATCTCTCTCCATCACCAACTTCAACCCTTCCTCCATTAGCGTCAGCCTCGCCTTCCTCATCTCCCACGACGACCACTCTCTCGGTGATCCCGACTCCTCTTTAGGCCTCAATGACAACCATGTTGACATCGACTTCAACGGCGTCGTTTCAGCTGAAGCCACCGATTTGGGTCTCCTACTCTAGTGTCAACTGTCAAGTCCAAAGATCTCATTTTGAAGTTGAATTTCGAGTTGGATCTCCCACTCCACTGTCTTTATCGTCCTCAACAGACCAACTCAGACACATTCTTCGCCGTCTCAAATTTTCTATTCCTATTTTCTTCCCTTGCTCTCTATTCTTATTCGATGTTCTTATTTTGTTCTTCTAATTTTTTATTTTTATTTTTGAAGAATATATACATAAGTGTTTTTATTATTTTTTGTTCTGAAATCTTTAAATTAGAATAAAATTTGAGCCTGTGGCTGCACACACCTCCCTTCTCTGCTTCTCTGTTTTCAATTAATGGTCTACATTATCCCTAATAACACGTGTATGTCTGAATTACAATTTAAATGGTAAATTTATAAACATTGTACTGTATTATAGCATTGCTGGTAATTTTATAGAGATGAAATAAAAAAACATAACTTTTAAGTTGTTGTCATTGAATTGTTGATGCCAAGTTTTTTTTCTCTATTTTCACTTTAAAATTGAGTTGCTATTACTAGTGTTGGTGTTGTTTGGATGAAGAGAGTGGTGTTGTGATGGGTTTAGATTGATGGATGGATGAAGAATGGTGTGATGGTGGTAGTCATGATGACTGATGATGCAGGGGGTGTTAGGAGTGAGAATGAAGAGGATTTTTTTATTTTTGTTTAAGAATAAAATTGTCCGAAAAATATTATTTATAGACAAAAGGACGATTTTATAACATTTTATAATGTTAAGGATGATTTTAATAAAGAAAAAAGATGGGGAAGGATTTTGATTTTGACCTCAAATTTTGGAAATGAAAAAAATACTTAACTCTAATTAATTTATCACTAATTGTTATTCGACAACAAACGTATCAAGATCGAAGAAAAAGAGCCGATCGGAAATGGATTGATTTGTCAGGGAGTTTTGCGTGAAAACAATTTGAAACTTTCCAAGGGAAGGCATCGAAGAGTTAAATCGATGGAGAACCATTATCCAGCTGAAAAGTGTGGTTGAAAAAAGGATTCGAAAAGCAGCAAGAGTGATGTATTTCTTGCCACGACCAGTTATTATAGAAATAACTGTAAAGTCCTACGTGTCAAAGGGCTATTGGGCAAGTTTGTATATAAATAGTGGCAAAAATACTCTTGTACTGTCACACATATATACGGTGAAAATTCAGGTGTAGTCAATTTTACGTTAAGTTAATAGTTGAGAGCCGTTAAACGATTTGATTGATTTGACTAAATTTTTATCTAACAATTTTCAATTATCAACTTCACGTGAAATTGACTGCACCTGAATTTCTCCAATAGATACCAGCGATTTTGTGCGATTGATATTGTTTAAGTTAGATTTTTTAATAGAGATTCCTTTTATTATCTTTTCATTTTTTTTATTCTATACTTTACTTTACTTTTTACAAAGTCTTTTTATTTTATTTAGTTTGTTAATTTTTTTTTTCTATATAAATCCTTCCTATGTATCTTTTTATTTTCTTTTGATTTTATACTTTACTTTTTACAAAGTCTTTTCATTTTATTTAGTTTGTTAATGTCTTCTTTTTTACGTGAATCCTTCGCGAGTTCGCATTCGATTATTTGTATGTATATTTTATAATGCTATTAAGTTTATTATCTTCTGTCATGATACTACTTATTCCAAAAGTTTAAGATGATATATAGAAAAATGTAACATAAATAACTATACATCTAATACTTTCCTTCAAACAAAAATTTTTCTTGAGTTTGTTTGGTTTTTTACACAGACATTCTTTTCTTTTTTTATTTGCCTTATGCTATTTTTTTCATTTTTAGATTCACCAAAAATCGAATTCTAGACCTTTTAGACATAGAGTTCTAATACCATGTCACGATACTACTTAAGTTGATATTTCTTCTTCTTCTTCTTCTTCTTCTTCTTCTTCTTCTTCTTCTTCTTCTTCTTCTTCTCACGCTCGTTTACGTACGGAGCGTCTTCTTCTTCTTCGCGTTCCTCCTCCTCCTCATTCTCCTCCTTATTTTTTGCGTTCCTTTTTTTTCACGTGTTTTCTCCTTATCGTCAATCTTTTGTTGTTGTTGCTGCTGTATTTTTTTGTCTTTTCCTCCTTCTCTCTCTGGTGAAGAAACAGTAGAAGGTGAGGAGGAAAAGTTTTGAATTGTGCAGAACAGAAATGAACCGAATATGTTATTATGGTGAAACAATTGTATAGTATTAAATGAATAGAACATTATCTATTATATAAATTCAAATTCGAACAGCTTTCTGCATAATGAACCGAACGTGCTTCTTCTTCTTCTTCTTCTCACACTCGTTTACGCACGAAGCGTCTTCTTCTTCTTCGCGTTCCTTCTCCTTCTTTTTTGCGTTCCTTTTTTTTTCACGTGTTTTCTCCTTATCATCATTCTTTTGTTGTTATTGCTGCTGTATTTTTTTGTCTTTTCTTTCTTCTCTCTGGTGAAGAAGCAGTAGAAAGTGAGGAGGAAAAGTTTTGAATTGTGCATAACAGAAATGAACCGAACATGTTATTATGGTGAAACAATTGTATAGTACTAAATGAATAGAACATTATCTTTTATATAAATTCAAATTCGAACAGCTTTCTGCATAATGAACCGAACCACGTACTCATGGTGAAATAATTGTATAGTACTGAGTGAACGAAATATAATCCATTATATAAAATCAAATTCAAACAGCTTTCTGCATAATGAACCGAACCACGTACTCATGGTGAAACAATTGTATAGTATTGAGTGAACGAAACATAATCCATTATATAAAATCAAATTTAAATAACTTTCTGCATAATGAACTGAACACGTACTCATGGTGAAACAATTGTATAGTGATGAGTGAACGAAACATAATCCATCATATAAAATCAAATTCAAACAGCTTTATGCATAACGAACCGAACGCGTACTCATGGTGAAACAATTGTATAGTACTGAGTGAACGAAACATAATCCATTATATAAAATTAAATTCAAACAGCTCTGCCTATAATTTACATATTATCAATTCAATTCAATTCAATTCAATTCAGTACACCTCAGTCCATTCAATTCAAATTAGCAATTGCGTTCCATTTAATTCGATTCAAAATTGAATAATCCAAACTTCGTCAGGTTGATTCGTTTCAGAAGAATAATCCAAATCGTTCTCATCAACTAATTTGAAGTTGAGTCTTCGATTCAGAAGTGCAGATCGAAGAAGAAAACGAAGAAGAATAGGAAGAAGATAAATGCAACGTAACCAGATCAAAAGAAGAAAACGAGAAGATGAACGCGACCAGAGGAGAACGACGAAGGCAATGCAGATCAATAAAGAAGAAGAAGTAGAAAAAGGTTTACGTTGCAGCAGAAGATTTACGTTGAGCAAAGCTTTAGGTTGCAGCATGTTATATGTAGCGCGTGTATGACAAATGGGTCGGCAAAAGTGGAGCGCGTCTGGCCAATATTGCTCGGATAATTTGGATGCATTTTTACTTAGATGTAGAA